>NC_041355.1:16490061-16590061 GCF_900634415.1 Cottoperca gobio
CAGGTGATGCAAGTATTTCTCCTTTTATCATAATAATATTTTCTATTCCTCTTTACATCAACATCTTTTTTTCTTTGTAGACGTACCTTGTGAAACTTGCATGCGATTCATGATCTGATTTGGCATGTTGGGCAGAGGAACAGGTCCATCTATAGAGCAAAAGCAAAAATATTGATGCAAAAGACAACTTGAAGAACGACATGATCACACAACATCTCCACAGCTTCCGTTCAAGGGTTAAATATTCTCTACTTTATAAAAGAATACAAAAGATCATGATAAATGGCTGGCTATAGGGAAACCTAAACTATCATCAACTATAGATTAAATAATCAGATGGGAAAGTGTTTGTTTTCTGACAGATCAAGAAACCTCCTCACAATGGAACACATTACAGGCAGTATCCTGATCCAACCACAGACATTAAGGCATATGTACCTCAGTATAGCAAGATCTGTTCAGGTTGACCAATTCCCCAAATTGTCTTACAGTATTTATCGGCATCAGTACAAGCCAAACCTAGCTGGGTAACATTTCAACTTGCAGAGTCGAAACAGATAGAGCCGCACACCAAACAGCTCCCGTTAGAAGCATTTTAATGCCGTGTAACATTTCAAGCCCAGCAATAAAATCCTTCTAACGGGAGCCGTTTGGTGTGCGGCTCCATCTGTTCAGACTATGCTAGATATCTCTTTGATCCAGCACTCATCCTATTGGGCACTGTGATCTGGGTCTTTTTTTTTTTTTTTTTTTTTATATAAATCGTTTAATATGTCAACAAACAGTTTTGCAGCCACGGAGAATACTTTTTGAATAAACAAGATAAAGA
Source organism: Cottoperca gobio (assembly GCF_900634415.1). Classification (NCBI taxonomy): domain Eukaryota; kingdom Metazoa; phylum Chordata; class Actinopteri; order Perciformes; family Bovichtidae; genus Cottoperca; species Cottoperca gobio. The sequence continues at coordinate 16,490,891 of NC_041355.1, forward strand.
TATGTGAAGCTGAATAAAATATCACGCATGTCAAGGATACAAATAGTTGTTTAAGGTTTCCAAAACGTCCTTAAATGTTTGAAGACACTTTTAAACCATTTCAGCTTTTACCTGAAATTCTGTAAGTCTTGTAAACCTTCTCTTAGCGACACGGTTAGTCACTAAGTATGACGCTCTCAGTGCACTCGCATGTGTTGATGTGGTGACCATCAGCAGTGTTTCCCCTACGGAGCCCAGCGCCCTGCCTGATATTCATGGTGTTTTTTCTTTCTTTCTCGAATTAAATTATTTATTTTTTATTCACAACTCCCTTTTCACATTGACAGGTCTCTTTTATTAAATAAACTAAACGCTTATGCTATTGATCTAATGTATTTGCACGTTTCAGTTTGTACCGTCTACTTTGCGCATTCACATTCTCTCTTTCGCTCCGTTTTTCGAAGGGCAGGGCTTCGCAGCTGACACACACACACACACACACACACACACACACACTCGTGCACACACACCTACAGAGCGGAAGAAAGGAGAGGGGAGAACTAAATAGAAACCTGTGCACGCACGCAATCTCCCCGTGCCACGGGAAGTAAAGTATCACTTGACTGAGACGAGCATCTTGACATGTGTCAAGAGACACAGACGCACAAACAGATGTATCTGGCGATTCTTCAAAATAAAATATTTTTTTAGTCAATCTTTCTGTGCGGCCCGGTACCAAATGTCCCACGGAACCACTGTTGTAAACACTGTACTCACTCTGTGGCCTTGGGCCGAAGGCACTGGGCTGGGGAAGGCCGGGCTGCTGGTTCCCCTGGGCTGCCAAAGGTGCCTGGTTGATGATCTGCTTCTGAAGCCTTGAGCGCCTCTTCTCCTCCAGTTCCTTTTGGATTTTATATATTTTCTCAGCCAGGAAGTGATAGTACTCATCCTGAGGGGAGAACAGGGGTGATGGGAGAGCAATAGAATGCTTATTGTTTTTGCCAACTTTTCTGTGTTTTGTGGCTATGCTAAAAGAAAAAGGTTTCATGTGTGGCCTTGATAAAGGTGAGCAAAAAAGTTATTTCCTAGATGAGGCCTGTTTCAGAAAACCTACCCGGCTGTTAGCGGACTCGTACATGTCCCCCTCCACCTTTCTGGCGTAGGCCACCAGGTTCTCCATTCGTCTGTCCTTCAAAGCTGCCGGGTCTGGGGTAGGGAATATGGCTTGTACTCTGCCACAGAGGAACAGAATTTGCAGCAATGAATATCTCTGAATAATTAAGTCGGTAGTCTACCAATCATTATCAAACAGAAGATTTAGTTACAGTGCTTCAGCAGGGTATGCCCTTACAGTTTGTGTACGAGGTGATTGCGCAGGTCCTGAGTGACATGCTCATGCCACGCTTTCCTGGTGCCTGTGGCAGAGATGGGTGCTGCTGTGGGGAGGTTGCCCAGTGAGCCCACAGATGACCCATCTGACAGCAGCTGACTGGAGGTGCAACAGGAAGACGGTTAGAAGTTACAGCTTTTATTTCTGTTCTTAAATATCACGCTTCAGGCGACTGAACTCAAAATAGCATCAGATCTAGTACACTTTAAGTTTCTAGCAATTAAAAACAACAACATTTAGGGTCAATGAATGGAATGCAGGTGTTGGCTGGGACTGACTTGTTAGTGTTGAGTGTGTTGGGAAGGGAGTCTGTGTGCAGGTTTGTCTGATCCGAAGTGGTCACGCCGAGTGTCGCACCTCCAAGAGCCATCTGGTTACCTGTAAATACAGAGCGCTGTGAGCAAACGGCACCGCCTTCATTTAAAAATGGAGCTCAGAGTACAATATGGTTATAATATGGACGCCATGTCTACAGAGGAGCACTCTTTCAATAAAAAAAAAAAACTAAAACATTTGCTTGACTTGATTAAATGGCAGCATAACAACAAACACTTTAACAATAATTGTTTGGAATCTCTTTTTTGCTTTACAATTACATACATGTTAAGACTCATTTAGGAGCCTTGCAGTTGGTTGTGCTGTGTGTCAATCATTAAAGACATTTGAGAACGAACCAAATATTGTAAGGTTTCTAAAAGTGCTCATAGAAAATATAGAGAATAAAATCAGGATGTTTGGCTTTACCGAGTGCATTGATGGGTCTCATCTGCGGAAGCTGTGCGCCTGCCGTCTGACCTGTGCCCCCCGCGGCCCCCCGGGCCTGCCCAGTGGCCTGGCTGTAGGGCAGACCAAGTGCCTCGTAGGCTCTCTGCATGGAGCTGGGGTCTATAGGGGTTGAGGTATTGATGGTGGGAGCACTGGGTTGGCCACCAACTGAGGACATGGGGTTCTGGAGGCCCGCATTGGGGGAGCTCACCATGGCTGGGGAGAGAGACGGAGCAGTTGGTCCAAAACACTCAAAAACAATCAAACTGAATATACTATAAGCAGTTTGAAATGCTGACCATCTTGCTTACTCTACTGCTGCAAGTTAGAGTACACAAACAAAATGCAAATGTTGATACTGTGTGCCAAACCCAATACATGTGAAAAGAATCTGCTTTTGTTAAAACCCGGCAAAGACTTGGAACAAGAAGTACCAAATACACATGCGTACACACTTTGACCTCTGGCAAGACGAAGTCACATGGCAACATGATACAGTGTGAACATAATGTAAGGCTAAACGCTTAAAAAGCAGTGAACTGAATAAATGCATAAATCCCTTCAGGGGACAGAGCATTAGCATATATTTCTGGGTTCAGGCTTTGGGCGAGCTAAAAAAGCTTTTAGTTTGTGCAAAGACAAAAATCGGCATTGGCAGAACAAAGAAATACTGCGCTCTGCTTGTGTTGGCAGGAGAGACACTAGCCTTGGTGTCATGTTCTTTAACATCCAAACAGCGACAGACCAACGCTGGAATGCTTTAAGTGATGAAAGATGCTGAGCAGAGATGTGAAGTGAAGAAAGAAAAACAACAACAGAAGGGGCACACAAATGGGACAGAAAAAATAACAGGTAACTAATATAAGCAATCCAGAGAAGAATCAAAAAGATGGTTGGGCATAAAAGAACAGACTGTGAACCCTTTACACAGAGTGAAAAACAAAACAGAAAGAAAACAGTTTTAGTATGAGGCTCTGTTCGAGAGGGGAGTAGCTGTAAACAGCCCAACAGCCAATGGCTCAGCGGGACACCTCCAGCACACGCTCTCTGTTTCCTCGCTCTCTCCCTCCATCACACGTCTATCCCTCTTGTGTCAGATTACAAGCCCAGCAGGACCACACTCTTACTGACCGAGTGCTTTTAGTCATCCTGGAGGAGCACAAACCTAAATTGCCTGAATGGTCAAATATACAAACATTCTGCACACAGACATCTTTGGTTGGATGCAGGAAAACCACAAGCAGGTCTTATTATTTGTAAAGGATGCCACTATGGACTAGTAGAGCTCAATATCCCAACATAATCTCCGGTAATGACAGATAAAGACTGGGGCCTTTGTGAGACGAACACAGAGCTCGCCGTGTCTAGATGTCCTGCTTATTCAGCACAGTCAATGGTAGAAAATCGTCCTTGTGTTTGGTGTCTGTGGTGACGTCGAGACACTTGACAATGGTCAAGTGACAGCGGGCCGGAGCCTGCTACTTGTACTTACTCTGCTGGGTGCGCTTGTCGCTGGCGTTCTTCAGCGGCAGGCAGACGGGACAGTCGTGTCTCGTGCAGTTTTTCCAGTGGGAGATGATCTGTCTGGACGACGCACAGTGAGCCACTGCAGAGAAAACGATATGGAAAGAAAGAGGCCAACAGGATTTAATATCTTGATGCTGACAGTTTGCCACCAAGTACTCAACTCTAGGGAAGGCCGATATCACTTGAAATCCACATCATGATTAATGAAACAACTGTTTTTTACGTTAAGCTTAGTTTTTGGACTCATGGTAAATAACATTGCCTAAAATGAACAATTTAGACAACACTGCAGATACTCAATATTATACGGGCCGAAAAAATTGATCGGGACATCCCCAGAGAGAAACTAGAGAAAAGAAATGTGTCTGCCCAGAACTCAAAAGACCTCAGGTTCAGCTCACTGCACTAACTTCCACTCTTGGAAGGTTATTGGTTTGGCCTAGTGGAAAGGGAACTATAGCGTATTTGCTGGTGCATGACTGAACAAACTGAGGCGCCTTATTTCATCTGTGGCCAGGCTAATGTGCTAGCTGCTAATCTGACAAGAAATCACCAGCAGGCTAAAATCAGCCTTGCTAGCTGCCTGGCACTTATAGATATTACCCCATATATAAGTATTCCCTTGCTTCAAGCACCAAAAGCCTATGCACAAATAAACACAATTAAACTTCATTATCTTTGTGAGAGCGCCAATACTACTGGCAAAGATTCAAATGTAGCAGGGCTATCATGTTAGTGGATCCTTTGTAGATTCAGTGTGAAGTGATAAACAAAGAAAAGAGCTCAGATTTGAAGTCTAAAGCCAAACCAATTATTAGTCATATTGCAGACTCCAAGGTCCCTATGGTGGAAGTGAACCAACGTCAGATAAATCTAAAATCTTAGAGATCATAACTGTGGTTAGGGAACAAAATCTCTCTCCACGGTTATTTCAGTGGCCAATAGAAGCAGAAGTCCTGAGCGAGAGGAAATTAGCTGGCATGCAGAGAGTACAGCCATAGACTCCTTCACACTTAGGCCTCTGAGTACATTTAGCTTGAAATTTAACTTAAGCATTCAAGTCCAAGACCAGAACAAAGACAAGTTTAAATGAAAGTCGCTTAAGGGAAATTTTCCATTACAGAAATGCTGGTGCTCACACACAGAAAGGACAGGAGCTGGGGGTTCAACAGCAGACATAAACAAACCATATCGCTGATCAAGAGAAAGAAATTAGGGCAGCAAGAAACAGCAGACATAACCAGTAAGTGGGCAAACAGGTAGGAGGTATCTGAATATAATAAATACAATTAAAGAAAGAAAGAAAACCCATTGAAGTAGCATATCTACTTGTTCCGAATTTCATTGGCTACACGATACATCAGTCATCGGGAGACTCTGTTGCTATTGGCTTGGTCTTTAAATAAAAGAAGAGGGGCTGGCACTTCCTTCAGTTGACACTCATTTGCTATTGAAGGCTGTAGATAAGGCATGGAAGCTCCTATTGGCTCAAATGAGGTGTCAATCAAACGCTTAGAGTGCGGTAGCCATTTTGGAATCATGGTGTCAGCGCTGCATGCACGAGAAATAACGTTTTACTGAGTAGAAACGGGAAATCACACACACATCAATCAGCTGATTTCAAAGATTGCAACAGCAGTTCATGGGCATTTATCGATGTGACAATATCTTTTTACTGGAATCGATGTATTGGACCTTTGACAATGTGTTTTTTTTTTGGATTAATACCGATTACAGGATTATTATGAGGCTTCATAGGAGAGTTGGCTCAAAGCATTTCCTTTAGAGCCATATATTTAATAAATTTGAATGCAACTTTATGCGTGCATTTTTTAAGAATAACACGTCTCCGAGTACTAATAGCGGTATCCATGTTTCATTGAACAGGTGCTCTTTTATTAAATAAACTAAACGCTTACGTTATTTATCTAATTTATGTGCACGTTTCAGTGTTTACTGCACGGGTGTCAAACTCAAGGCAATTATATCCGGCCCGCGAGAAAATATCATATGTCTGTCATAACTGGCCCACCGGTTTTGGTAATTACATCAATGGATGGCACAACCACGGGAAAAGACATTCGAGGAAGTATCTAAATGTGTGAATGAAATGAAAGTTTTTGGAAAGCAAAGGGAAACACACCACAGATCTCTGGGACGAAAGTGGCGATGTGACGAAGCATCTCACTGTTAAACCTCCAGCTTCAGGGCCGTGTGATCGCGGACATGTATGATGCAGTGAGAGCTTTCTAAGCCGAGCTGCCTGTGGGAGACTCTGATGCAGCAAGGAAACTTTGGTCACTACGTGTTTCCAAACACTGACAAACATCTCCACCGACTTTGCAGCTCAGAAATTGAACTGTTCAGCAATCCGTTTGCAGTTGACTTAAATATGTTCCATATCCTTTTGCACTTTATCCAATATGTGTATCCTGTTCAATAAATGTGGACCGTGTTTGGCCCTCGCCTGTGATTGAGTTTGACACCCCCGATCTACTGCTTGCTTTGTGCAGTTTCTCCTCTGCCCCCTACGCACACACGTGTGAACACACCTTAACCTACAGCCAGAGACAGAGCGGAGGAAAGGAGAACTAAAAACAAATCCGCTGCTAAATGTTTTACTTTAAAATGACAGTATATATATATATATATATAAAAATGTCAGCTCAAAATTGTCTGCGAGCCATATCGCGTTATCGAAAGAATCATAGGTTCCCGACCCCTGCATTAGGGAATCCCTCAAATAGGTTGACGCCATTTTCAAATAGTTTTCCCCCTAAAGATGATTTTCATTGCTTGCTTGTTTTACTGATGTTGTAGGTGTTATTTTCACCTGTAAAACCCATCCAGACCTTAACTAAAAAGGTTATATAAACATCGTGCAGGTGATAATTTAAATTTTGAATACAGTTTTAAACTTGTATTAAAACTATATCATTAGACATAGTGCTTTAAATGTATAAACTAAACGACTTTGCCCCGAAGAATCACACATTTAAAATTAGGAAGAGTAAAGACCACTTTTTCAATCAGTAGCTTGCGTACTCAGCTCTGTTTGTGTGTCATTTTTCTTTTAAATATCCATGAGAGGTGGTTGTGTGATCTATGAGACACCCCAAAGTGTTGTCCTTCAAATGTCTCTTCAACAACTAGTTTAGAATACAAAAAGCTCCCAGTGGCAGCTGGGGTTTTACAGAAGATCCCGATATAAAATGGTTTATGACCAAAGTGTATTTGTTAACATTGTCAAGATTGCCATTACCAATGTTTTCATTATCCGTTTATTTTTTTAAATGCTACAACTCACCTTGGCAGGACTTGCCAGCCTGGCAGTGGGTCATGTGGTTGAGGACGTTCTTCATGGTGCGGCAGTGAGGCAAGGCGCAGGCCCTCACCTCCCCGTTGGCCTGCTCCCGTCGCTGGCACTTGTGCGCGTGAAGCAGCAGGACCAGCTGCTGCTGGATCAGTTTGCGCTTCTCTGGGTCGGCTGTGGGGCCCGCCGAAGACACAGCCACACCTCCGCCGCCGGCCAGTGGGAGAATCGCCGCCTGTTGCTGAGGCTGCTGCAGGGTTGACAAAGAAAACAACAAATGTCAAAGATGTATTGGGTAAAAATAACTATTGCTGTCGGGGCTGTCAATACCACACGTGCAGAGAGGCAAATTCTTGTGAAGTTCAAAGCAAGTCTGATCTTTATTGAAGAATCTGAAGGAGAGTACATACTTTCACCAAAAAAAGGTCATGATGTGCCAGCTCACTATCATTTTTTCGCCATGCCCCATTACCAATGTGTTTAACATCAGAAGCTGCACACATATTTTTCACTTCATCTGAGGTGAGAGATTAGAAACTGTTTTTAAGTGGCAAATCAGTCTCTGCATTTGTTCAGCGACCTTCAGGGCTGCCCCTCAGACATTTTATGAAGTTAAAAGAGTTAACATCAGCTGTCACCGCCACCGCTGAATTCTTAGCACTGCAGCTAAAAATTCCACACAATCATTAATATCCATTATCCGTCTATGGTTTCACCATGTGAGGGCTTTCAGGTGCACCGCAGACACGCACAAAAAAACCTACCACAGGAGCGCACGCCTAGGTGCCCATTGCTAATCTATCAGAACATAGGAGCGTGAGGCATGCACCTAGGAATGCTAAGTTAGATATATTAAGGTGCCCAGTTTCAACGTAACGAGATGAACAAACAGGTTAAATCCATCATTTATTGGCAGCTGCGGTGTGTGCGCAAAATGCAGTCCTCAATTCACCTGTCCCGGAGAGTTAGCAGCTACGATGTTGCGTGCATTGTCGTGGACACATGCAGCCAGATTCCCAGTAGGGCTCTGACGAAACATTCCAGTTCAGGTGTGAGGTTGTCAGCTGTGTGTCTGAGACGACGGTGAATATGAAGTTAGCAGTAACGTCATAGCTGTGAAAGTAGCGAAGTGTGTGTACATTTTAAAGCAGTCCCAAAGCTGACAAACTAGGGATAACACGGAACATCCAAATGAAATCACATTTAGTCATCTACTTTTTGGTCAAAAATATTGTATTGTACAGAAATACTCCTTTTTGTCTCGGGTGCGTGTCGGTGTTTGATTGACAGCAACTGAACCAGCGTGCCGGTGGGGAACGAGAGACAAAGTAAACAACTTGTCATTGGTCGCTCGTTCCACAAGATAAAAGTTTTGTGTGTAATATATGTGTATGTATGTATGTATGTATGTATGTATGTATGTATGTATGTATGTATATATATATATATATATATATATATATATATATATATATATATATATATATATATATATATATATATGTGTGTGTGTGTGTGTGTGTGTGTGTGTGTGTGTGTGTGTGTGTGTGTGTGTGTGTGTGTGTGTGTGTGTGTGTGTGTGTGTGTGTGTGTGTGTGTGTGTGTGTGTGTGTGTGTATATAAAAAACAAATGGCTTCAAAAGTCCATTAGCCTGATATACAACTACCTTATTCCTACTAAAGATACTGTGAGTATCTCTACCTTGGTGCAGCTCATCCATTTATCTTCTAATGCAAAATGGGAGACGCAGAGCTGAACAGCCGCTCTGTAGCTGTGTCTCAATTCAGGGGCTGCAGCCTTCGCAGGCAGCATTTGTAGACCGATTACGTCACAGCGGCCGCGACAGGGGTGTCCCATTTCGGCGACTCCTTCAAATGCAGCCGACAAATCCGGCATTCTTTTTGCCGGATTTGGAGGATACATCTGATGCACCCTTCACGGCTTCAGGTATCCCAAGATTTATTGCGCGCCCAGAGAAGTTTCCGACGAGAAATGGCGCTCCTCAGCAGTAGCGGCAAATGGATATACTTTTAAATGTAAGTATTGGGTTTCAACTCGCTCGAATAGCTAACGATACTAATGTTATAAAATCAAAGGACCTTCTAACATAACATTTACGCTAAAATGATAGGTTAAGTTACGGGACGTTAGTGCCTAACGTTAAGCTATAACCGTATAGCTCAGGGGTCGGGAACCTTTTTGGCTGGGAGAGCCATAAAAGCCAAATATCTTTTTAATGTATTTCCTTGAGAGCCATATATTTAATAAAATTGAATGCAACTTTAGTGTCCGACTACTAAAAGCGCTATCAGTGTTTCATTGAACAGGTGCTCTTTTATTAAATAAACTAAACGTTTATGTTATTTATCTAATTTATGTGCACGCTTCGGTGTTTACTGCACGGTTGTCAAACTCAATGCAATTATATCCGGCCCTGCGAGAAAATATCATATGTCCATCATAACTGGCCCGTCGGTTTTGGTAATTAAATCAATGCATGGCACACCCACAGGAAAATACATATTTGAGGAAGTATCTAAATGTGTGAGAAATGAAACTGCCCCGGGACAAACTGACGGGACTGACGACAGATGCAGACCGCCTGCGATGTGGTGAAAAGAGCAGATTAGTGGGCAGGATGCGGGAGAAGATGCAGCGGGAGAACTGTGCAGGTGAGCTGACGGTGCATCACTGAATCATACACCAGGAAGCACTGTGTTGAAAAGCTCTGGAGATGGAACATGTAATAAGCACCGTAACACAGACAGGAAACTTTATAAGAGTCTTAAGTCTTTTCTGAACATGGCGGTGCGATGGAGTGGAGGGAAAGTGCGGAATAGATTTTTCAAGTTGCGTGAAAAAGTGGCGATGTGAGCTGGACTTTTTGTGCAACATAACCAAGCTCCAACCTGCAGCTTCAGGGCCTTGTGATCACGGACATGTATGATGCCAAGCTGCCTGTGGCAGACTCGGATGCAGCAAGGAAACGTTGGTCACGACGTGTTTACAACACTGACAACCTATCTCTACCGCTGTGCTCCCGACTGCGCATTCTGCTGCAGTTTCCAAGCTTCATCCCCGAAACGATGCCTCAACCCGCCTTCATGCCGCTCAGATGCTCTGCATGTTTAGAAGCACATACCTGTGTGAGCAGCTTTTCTCTGTGATGAAGATGAACAAAAACCCATACAGAAGTCGTCTCACTGATGCACACCTTCACTCACTGAGGGTTTCCACAGAGCCCCAAACATTAAACTGGCAGCTAAGAAAAGATTCCAGACATCTGGCTCTGACACATGTCTCGGAGAATGTAGCCTACCTAAATATGTTCCATATCTTTTTGCACTTTATGTCTATCCTGTTCAATAAATGTGCACCGTGTTTGGCCCTCGACGTAGTCCCAGTTTTTAATGTTGGACCTCTCTGTGATTGAGTTTGACACCCCCGGTCTACTGCTTGCTCTGTGCAGTTTCTCCTCTGCTCGGTTTCGCAAAGGGCGGGGCTCCGCCCCCTACGCACACACGTGTGAACACACCTTAACCTACAGCCAGAGACAGAGCGGAGGAAACTAAAAAACTAAAAAAATGTTTTACTTTAAAATGACACAGTATAATTATTTATTACTTGTTAATCATGTTAAAAAATGTCTGCGAGCCATATTTTGCGTCATCAAAAGAGCCATATATTGTTGATCTCATGCTTTCAAAATATGGCTCTGATAGTTTAAAACATTTACAAGAATGGTGTGATGAATGTGATTTCCCGGCAGTACTGCCAGTAAGTACTGCACAGATACGGAAACTAGGCATGATGTTATTTTTATACTATTTTAATTCTGCTATTTTATCTGCTATTTTTATAATGGCACTTCAGACTCATTTATATCAACACTGTGATTATTGTACTGAAAATGCTCTGTCTAATCTTGTACTATGCTTTTTGCTGTGAAGCACTGGGCTGCAATTCTTGTATGAAAGGTGCTATACAAATAAAGATTATATAAGCATATTGAGTCATCGAAAGAGCCATAGGTTCCCGACCCCTGGTATAGCTTATAACGGTTATAAGCTATAACCGTTAAAAACTGTTAAGCTATATAGCCTAACCGTTAACGTTAAGCTAGCTGCTAGGAACTGCTGTACTATGCAGCTTGGCAAGTTAGCCTTTGAAAGTAGAACTTTTAAGACCTTAACTTTCAAACCTAAGAGTTGTAAATGTTGATTTATATTTTACATAGATTGTGGCGATTGTATAGATAATGTATACTTCATATTACCTGCTTGGTTTTCTGACAGTTGAATATCCCTTAAAAGGTAACTTAATCTGCTTTTGTTTAGTGGTGTAATACACTTGCTCTAACATTTTGTTTTGTTTTAGGGAGAAGGAGACGGAGGCAGAAGAGAGGAGAGGATGGACAGACTCTTCTCTCTGCTGGAGAAACTTGACAAATTAAATGTAAATTAATTGAAATAAATAATATATATAATGATGAATATATTGTGTATTTAATTTACATTAACTATAAATGAAAAGTAATGAAAACTTAATTGATTTCAAGGTTCAAGAAGGATTTATTTTGTACATATGATTTATTAATTTAGAAAAGGGATTATTAGAAAACTACCTATCAATGAATGGAAATGAATGATCAAACAAAGAAAATGATTGAACGATTATAAACAGAAAAATATTATAAAACAATATAACATTTACAGTATATTAAACAGATAAAGTTTGCTGCTGGACTTGGATGGGCTGCCACAATAAAGCCCCTGGTGTCTCCTGATGCATCATCTGGAGGGTCTCCAGAGTGTGTATGAGATGCCCCTCCAGCGTCTAAAATACATTATGCGCCGGTAATAACGCATATCTTCAATAATGATTGAAAAGAAAAAAAGAAAAGTATTATCTCTAGTTCAGTTCTCTGGGAAAAAATGCTAAAGTAAGCCGTCAACTGCGCTTGATAACTTCTGAGAGTTGCTATGCGACGGGAGCGGCAAGAGGTAGGGGCGTGAACAGCTGGTGACGTACCAGGAAATCCCCTGTAGACCGGACGAGCCCATTTCGTAGACCGCTAGGTACAGCCTTCGCAGTATACGGAGGACACGGCCTCTAAAGACCGTGAAGGCTGCGTCCTCCGAAGGCTGCAGCCCCTGAATTGAGACACAGCTACTGTCTGAGCTGGGGCAATGAGCACAAAGTGCTGGAAAATGGAGGTGATTATTTCTTTAATATCCAAGTGTGGTCACATTTCTGGATATAACCATGTCTAACAAACTGCATGTCGCTGATGTTTCCCCAGAGACCGTGTAATACTGCCATACAGTGACATTTTATATGTAATCAAAGCACATGCGCTGTGTGTGCGACACCAAAGCGCTTTAGCATCCTGCTGAGTCGTGTTGCTTCTCTTGCAAATCAGCAGCTACACATTGCTACCCAGGCTCATCTGGAAAGATAGACATTAGATAATAACTTTTGAAATAAAGTCCTGCAGCATTAGTTTCACAGACCAACAGCAAAATCTACTTCATAGCCCTGAATATGAAAAATTATACTATTAAACTATTAATGTTTTGTGTTTCTCACTGTCCCACCCATTGTTTGTCATTTACTCATTTACATCCGACTGCTAATTAACTAGCAGCTAACATTTATCTGAAAATGATGAGTCTGAATCAGACACGGCACTGTTCAGCAAACAGGTACAGTTTACTATGTTTTTAGAAGTCTGAATGTTAAAGCAGATTATGGTTTACTTGGGGGTAGGCTTGCCACAGTAGTATATATTACCGGTGTTACACGTGTTTGGGCAAACACTGATGCTCAACACCGTTTTGCTTTTGTTAAATGGAAATAAAAAAGACAAACGGCAGAGGATATCGTGTCAAAGTGAAAAGCGCCTATTTGGCAATATTGCGGATTTAAATCCAATGCTAAAAGGGAACCTGAGAAAGTTAATGAGGCAATCTGTAAAGTTTTGGTATGAAGCTGTGTGTAAGATAGAGCGGTCACAGCCGGTGTAAGCGATGCAACGTTGGCAGGTTGACTCCGCAGTGAAAGCTTGACCGGCAGACACACAGTCATCAAAGTAAGTGCCGAATATGTTTACTTGTAAAATGTCCACTGCAATCGGTAACTACAAGTTTATTAAGCTGTTGGAAAATGTCCTCACTGTGGCATCCCTACATGGGGGTTATTATTCACAACAGCTCAAACGTGCCAACAAAAGGTTCTGCCTTCATTTCAATGCCAATTTGTCACCACAAAACCCCCTCAAAAGCCCCATAATCACTACGGGAGGATGGCTTTGCTTGGTTTGGTCTAACCAGCACCATGTTCTGGCACCATGACAGCTCAGCATGACACCAGCTATTGGCTGGTTTAGATCATAAATTAACTTCCTACTAAGTAAGGCAGTATGTACAGTGAGTTTCAATTTCTTTATTTTATGCGACTTCGGATACATCCATATTGTAATAAATGTTGATACTGTAAAATATCCTCACACTGATACCAATGCTATTGGCTAGGCAACCCTATGAGATGATAGAAATCTGTTAACAGTGTATACAGATACTGAGGTAGCTCAGCCTTAAATATCCATAGTTTTATTCAGATGTTGGTGCCAATGCTGCAAATCAATGAGCACTTTATGGCAATAATGGATTTACAGAAATGTTGCCTCAGTGACACAGGTTCTTTTATTAAAGGCAGAGCTGTACAGTGGGTGCTACAAAAAAAATGGTCTGTGCGTAAAAAGGTATATATATATATATATATATATATATATATATATATATATATATATATATATATATATATATATATATATATATATATATATATATATATATATATATATATATATATATATATATATATATCTATATATATATATATATATATATATATATATATATATATATATATATAACCAACCTATGTAGCACCAGTGCTATGTACAAATAAAAGTTGACAGCCCTCATAAGAGACATTAGTGCCAATGGATTGTCTGGTCATTGTATCTACATCTACGGTTTTTCAGTGGAAGTTTCAGAAAATTTACCATCACACTAATAATAATAAATACATATATTTATATATGAATGAGAGTTTACCCACATTGCCCACCCTCAACAAGAACCATGACAGTAGACATTAAGATGCGAGGAACCAGAGGGGGAATAAAATCTGTGTTAGTGCCATGGTATACACACTGATGAACTTGCTGCCGCTCTCTCATCTACAGAGCTGCTGGGAGACCAAACCAGACTCTGCCATGCCAGGCCGTATCCCCTCAGGCTGTTGACACCGCTCCAACAGACCAGATAAAAAAGACCCAGCTGAGTTGAGCAGACACTGGCAGCCTTTCAACACAGCTGAGCAGGCACACACACACACACACACAATTCAGTCCCCCGCTCTCTGACACACTCCACACATCGGCAGGCAGGACAGTTGCCAACTATCATCTCAATGCTCTGCTGCCAGGCCAGACTATTCAGCTGAGCTGCCCTCCCTCCTTCTACCTCATTGCACTCGCCATTCTAACTGATTAAGTGGTTTACAATACGTCTTTCCCTACGTGACTGACAGGGCAAGCCGCCATCCAATAAGCCAGAGAAAGCAGGGGGAGTTTTCATGCATATACAATAACAAAAGGAGCATGGGGCGGGAAGGAGTGACAGCAGCTTCTAACCAACACAAATGCCCAGAAAGAGATTTACAACCTACGATTAAAGCACAATAGAGGAAGCCACACACAAAGGCTTGGTCTAGTGGTTTTCATCTCTAGAGCTGTTGGTGACATGATAATCACAGGAGACCGGCTAAGCTTACAACACACACACACACATTTTCCTGCAGATGCTGACTTGCTTCTACATCAGCTTTTAATCTTTCTTGCGGTTAAAGCATGTGTACATACTCTTTTTGCGAATGAATCCCGACACACACATTCACTATCTCTGCAAGTCTCTTCTCAGCATCTGTGTAAGTGTTGTGGTTACATGCTGCTTCAGTGTCTTGGCTCTGACACACAGCTAGTAAAATAGATGGCTTCCTACCGATTTCCTGTGAAACCACATTGGTGGCAAGCTTATATATAAGCAGCCAAAGACACTATGAACAAACGCACGCACGCACGCACACATTATTTAGAGTCCCAAGACTAATCATAACAGTGACTGAACAGTTGACAGCAGTGTCAATATTAACTTCTTGCCAAACGAGAGAGTAGAGCTGCCAAGTGTGCAGTGTACATTTCACTTCTGAACAATCAGAGCACTGAAAATGAGCAGAGAGGGAGAGAAAACTGTGCAGATGAACCAACAGAGCAACCAGCAGAGTGTACAGAAACGGATGCATGCCACACATGCCAAATAGGAGCAATTTGGAGTGTGGGCCAAGTCATTTGAGACAAAGCGTGAGTGGTGATATGGCCAGGCATTGCGCATCTCCACTCTCATTAACCATCCAATTAAGAGCTACATAAAGCTGAGTACTAGCAATTATCACATACTCACAAATGCATTAAAAAAAATGAACCACTGTGTGGAGACCATGACCCCACTCTTCAATATTAGAACTGAGGTTGCTTGATAGATTGTTGATTATTTGGCATTAGCTGTTGTCTGAGGGAGAGCAACAACTCACTTTGTGCTTTCTCTGATAAATCATGGTATCACCACATTTGAACAAAGCTTTCTACACCCTTGTCCGAGATAGCAGTGACCGGGACCACGGCATACGTCCTTTGGCAATAGCAAATTGGAAAGGGGGTTCTTAATCAGTAACATGTTCCATAAATGCCTCCATACACAATGCACAAAGACTCAAAAGAATGGTGACGGGAAATGGGTGAGCGACTCACCTTGTTCATGTTGCCTGCCTGTTGAGCTGCACCGAGGGTGGCGTGAGACCCCATCTGCTGCCCTCCCTGGGTGAGTGTTTCTGCCAACGCACTCCCTGCTCCTCCTGGTCCTGGAGCAGCTCCCTGCATTTTCGGCCCCGAGTACTGCATGCCTGCCACCCCTGCTCCCCGCCCTCTCCCAGCTTCAGGTACGAGACTACCATTCATAACCTGCCCTGGTTGGGACTGCCCTCCCTGGGTCAGGAGCCCAGCATGACCCTGGTTATTGTTGATCATGGACTGGTTGAAGCCTGTTGTGTTCAAGCCCATTGTTGCAGTATTATTGTTGTTGTTCTGTCCTGCTACTCCAGTTGGTGTTCCTGCTTTCTGGGCCTGGGGGGAGGGGTGGTTGTTGGGGGAACCCTGGCCAAGGGGGCTCTTTCTCATTGATGTGCCCAGCTGAGGCCCCAAACCGCCTGGCTGAGGGCTAGCTGAGTTTAGCCCTGCAATACTGCCGGTGCTACTTGCTCGAAGAAGCTCTGAGAGCTGCTTGTGCTTGGCGGCTGCATCCGGTAGAACAGGGCCGCCACCAGGTCCAGGTGCTGCTCCAATGTTTGAAGGCATCCCGCCCATCATGTTCAGATCTCCTCCATTGGGGATCAACTCATCTGGAAGGTCATTCTCTAAATCATCCCAAGATAGTGAACCCAGATCTAGGAGAGAAGAAAGACAAATAAGATTAAGTTGATCAGATTAGATTGAGAGACGTTTAACAGTTGCAAATGTGCCACATTGACTCACTTTGAAAATGTTGCGTATAAATCATTTCAACAATGTGTGTTTGTGCGTTGGTGAGGAACATTCGCTCTCCTGAGCCACACCACCTTTGTGGTCCACCAAATAATCCTGTACAAGAAGCATTGCGTGCCAAGTATCTAGACTTTCTCCTTGTACCACTGACAACTCAACACACATAACCACAAGCTGTCAATAGGCTGTATGTCTCACCGTGTGTAAGAGACTGGGACCATTTTTATTATGTGTAAGGTCACAACAGGCTAGACTTAAACATTGACTCCCTCACTTTGTAAAACAAAATGTAACAAATACATAGATATAAATGTACTGAATTGTTATTTATCAAAATAATGATATCATTGTCATCCGATACCCGATCCAATCTGTTTGAGTCAGTATCGGACCAATATCGGATATCAATACATCTCTACTTTACTCCTCAGCTAACCTCCTCAGTCCAAATGTTCACCAACATTCCCAGTTATGAGACATAAATGATCCAACATGCTGCAATGTGGCCTTGTCCCTGCAGCACAAGACACAGAAACAAGATGCAGGGCAATAATAAGTGCATACTGGCTGACAAAGTGTGACAAGAGAGCAGCATTCAGGGTTCTTGCTGGGTGGAGGAGGAACATTTATGTCACACCATCCAGAGGTGTGGGCATAATGCTGAGAGCCTGAGGAAGCCATGATTTGTTTGAGATGAAGTGACTAAGACGGCAAAAAAAGATTGGAGGTGTGTGTGCAATAGAGCCGTCCACTTTTCTGACTAGTCAATTATAACGCACTCGTTCAGTTGGGGACGTCACCGTTTGGTGGGCGAGAGTGTACAGGTTTATGTCCTCCGTACTGTCTCGACCGACCATTAGTTCCATATAACCAGTCGAGTGTTATATTTTGTGTATGCACTATGTATGGTGAGCACAAGCTAGTGAGTTTGAAGTGCTTGTGTTACTTAAAAAAATTAACTGCACTGTGTACAGCATGCAACTGTGATCATAGCCTGTGAGGAAGGCAGGGCACAAGTGGTTTTCAATATGATAATGCAGTCATAGTAGAAGGTGTTGCCAGTGCTTACCTTTCCTGACATGCAAGAGCTATGTGAACACTCACAATGCATCTGACACCTGCAGCTCTTCATCCAACTACACCTCCAGTGGTTGGTTCCTGTTTATACACTACTCTCTTGCAATACTACACATTGCAAAAATGATCCGTGGGCGATAATAAACCACCTGGAAATCATTTCAAATACTATGGTACTGTATTGTGGAATATTTTAGCATGAGCAGGACAGAGGCAGGGAATAACAAACAGCATTTAATTTTTAATTTATAGCATTTTTACATAAGCCCCTACATGTTTTTTATTGGGAAAACTTGAATAAATAAAAGTTTTCTCATTCATTAGAGCGGGGCTGCCAACAAAGAGTGCTCTGGGGGTCATCTGGCAAAAAAACTAAAAATACCTACAAGTGCACATTTCTGATTAACTCAAGATCGCCACATAGACAAAAACAATTCCTGTCTTGAAATAAAGTTGCAAAATCCTGCCTGTGAGTATTACATACTTTTGTGCTGTGTTTTGTCATCTTCAGACAAATAAAACACATTTAAGGTACGGGTCTATGTGTCATTGATACGTGAAGCAACTAGCCCCCAATAATACAGTCTCTTGCGTTGTTTAAATGCAGAGCTGTTTTCAGTCTTAATGCCCGATAAAAATGACATTGGTTGATTAACAAACCCGGCCTAACATGGCTCTAGCGCAGGGGTGGGGAACCTCCGGCCCACGATACCATTTGAACCGGCCCTTGAGGTAATTCATAAACACACGCTAAAATATCTAGAAAAAATCCAAAGATATCTAGACAGCAATAGACGGGCGATTGACTGTTTTTACTGGCCAAGGTCAGGGTCCTTGAACACAACACGAGTGGAACGTGTCATCACGTGGTAACGTCATGTCAAAAAACTTCAATATTAAACGAGACGGTCATTATCATCAGTGAACACAGCGTGGCGAGTGTAAAACAGAGAAAGGTGGATGCAGAATGTTACACTTTCCAGGAGAAATGGACGAACGATGATTTCTTTGTGGAAGTAAAAGACCAGTGTGCCTAGTTTGTGCGGGCGCGCTTGCGGTGATGAAAAATAATCTCGAGTGTCATTACAGCACGAGACATGCCAAACTACACGAGCTGAAAGGACGAGTGCGTTTGGATAAAGTTAACGCTCTTCGGCGGAGTTTGGCCCAACAAGCAGCTCTCTGCAGAGCGTAACATACAAACATGGACAGATAGAGAGGTCGACCACCACACCAAGAACAGACTGTTCCACCACTGCTGTGCAATTATCACTGCCATTTACAATACTCACTTTATTTTCTATCAACCACTTGGTACTTATATTATTTTTATTCTATTTCATTATTGTGTACTGCCTTTTTACTTCATATGTTCTTTTGCTGTGACGAGATAAATGTCCCCGTTGTGGGACTAATACAGGATTGTTTTCTGATAAAACAGAAAGATACATGGATTAAAAAGTTGCTATTTTGCACAACATGAAAGAAAAGTGAAATGAATGGGCTGCGTCTTAAAAATGTTTGCAGAGGTTATGAGTTCAATAATTAGTATGGCCCTCGAAAGATGTTGTAATGTAATGTTCTTGATAGGAAAAAGGTTCACCACCCCTGGTCTAGTGGGTTAAATGCTCGTCTTAATTTTCATCCACCTATAACGGTCTCTGACAAAGTTATCGTGTAAAACAGCACTTTCGTATTTTTAAATAAAAAAGGCAAAATGCGTAAAGAGTAGAAGTCATTATCAGCATCAACAGCAATTTACTGTCTGTAGGTAGTGAGAGCGGAGGAATGACATTTTGTCCAAAAGACATATCCAAATCAAATCAAGCTCTTCAGTTATTAACATATGATGAACAGGGCCTTGGTCCTAATGCTACAGGATGGGAGAGGACAGAACAGAGCAGATAGTGAGGCAGTCACCCTAACCATCTGCTGGAAGTCTTCATTGAGATTCAGTCAGAATCCAGGCTTTAATGAGGGAACTTGGCCTACGTACATCCAAGTAAACACAGTCATCCCGATCTGCCACGCTAGCCCGCTGTCAAGCAGGTGCTCCATGTGGAGGAAGCTTGTTTAAGGCTGAAGGGACCATCCGTCTTTCCCTCCCTGGCTCCTCTCAGCCCCTCCTCTCTAACCAGCAGCCACATGGATGCTCTCAGAGCGTGCAGCATTCACTTCAACCACATGTGCTCGGGCCTGGCCCCGCATTCATTTCTGAATGGGGACATACACACTCTGTGCGACCTTGCCCCCAGGCTCTTTGGCTAGAGACCAAAAATGCAAAGCAATGTTTTGGTTAGGTAGCGCCACATGCAGTCAGGGGAGCCCCAACCATGGGAATGGGGGAGGGGGGACAGACATGCAGTGCCATTATTCTCATCTTACAGCCTGCGTGTTTTTCCCTTTCCTTGCTTCCATTTGTTTCTCATTACATCTTCCTTCCTTAACTGACTGATCCCCACACTGCTCTCTACTTTTAGTTTTGCTATATCGCCTGTGGCTCCTATCTGGAAGTTGGTGGCTATAAATACCCACAAAAGCCGCACCAGCAGTGGTCCAGACTGGGGACACATGTCATCTTGCCCCAGGGCCGAGTGTCTGGCCTTAGAGGGACAGGTGCAGCAAAGGTCGCCTGGACTTTCAGTTGTTGTTTAGTATCACACTAGAAAGAGCAAGACAGCCACGGTACTGCGAACTGCGAAGGTAATCCATCCTCTGCTTTTCAACAATGCTTTAACGTTTTTGGAGTGGGTAATAACATCTCAAGTTGGAAGAAGGTGTGGGAATGAGATCTGTTGAAATGCAACTTGAGACAACTTTTTATATGATCGTGGACTCTTGGAATTTGTCAATGCTACTAGCAAAGTAACTTGTAGAACACAAATCAGGCTTCAGTGAGTCATGCAGGACTCGTATTGCATGAAATCATTTGGAGCACTACAGGTGGGCACACAGACCTTTGTTTTTATTCAGCTCTTCTCACATCACTCGGTGACACATCATCATTGAAACAGCTGGATGCTGTGCGCTTTGGGTTCACTTGCTCCCAACAGTGCGTTAGGAGACTTACCAGTGTTTTGACAAAACTCAATAGCTTTGACAGCTAATGTATCCAGAGAAAAAAGAAAAGATCAGAAATGAATGAGGATTTACACGACTGGATTGATCAAAAATGTTTTGATCTGTCCCGAACCCAATTCTCAAATATCAGCTAAGGAAATCTCTACTCCTGCATTCAGTGCCCACTTCACCTGCGTCTCCCGAATTTGAAACAACCTGGACCCTGACTCAAGAAATTCAAAAGATGAACTAAAATGATCAACAGAATGTGAAGAGGTAACAGTATTGATGTTATGTCAAAGACTTCTATGTGTTGTGTTGCAGAGGTATCTACTGAAGTTAGCATGCTAACTAACTAGTTCCGCTCCGTCCTGTCTTGTAATACCACTTGTTCCTCTCGAGGTGATAGTGAGACACTGTAGCGCCAGTCTGCCCTCAGTCCAACATGAGAGGAAGAAAAATGTATAACTGCCCAAGTGCTCATCAATAATACAGCCACAGTCCTTGTGCGGTTTGTTAGTTTGTTTATTGGATTAAATTTAAAGTGCCAGAAACGAGAAAACAACTTGCCTCTTCCTCACCGCCACCGGGAGACTACTTTGCTGGGAGTAGAACGTGCGGCAGCTACGTGAACGCAGTTAACTCGAATTCAGCCAGAGCAAACGCCAGCACTGATGCAGTGCCTGATCCCGGACTGGACCGCCCCAATTCCACCAGCCGGCTGGGACTCCAAGCACTGGGGTTTGTGGCTGGCTGAATTAGAGTTGCTGCAGCCGCTGACTGGGGCTCCGTCTCCCCCGAAGCTGCCAAGTGCAGATTACTCTCCTCCCGGCTAGGTGGTCTACTGGCAGCCGAGGAAGAACAAAGTATTTTCTCGTTTATGCCTTTTTGGATTTAGTCCAATAAACAAACTTAACAGTTAAAGCGTACACGGACCGTAGAGCCCCCGGTTAGTGGCACAAACTTACAGATGGCTGACGTGAATTATAGACCGATGTAACACATGAAAATATTAAGAGACTCTCAGAATTTCAGCAGTCGAATTTTGCATATTTTTGCCCTGCTGTTAGTCCAGTGTTTCCCCTACCATTGTCTTGGAGGGGCGCTGTGCCCGGCCAACGGAGCCCCACACCCTGTCTGAAATTCAAGGTGTTTTTTGTTTTTTTTCTCCAATTTTTTATTCACAACTCACTTTTCACATTGACAGGTCTCTTTTATTAAATAAACTAAACGCTTATGCTATTGATCTAATGTATTTGCATGTTTCAGTTTGTACTGTCTACTTTGCGCATTCACATTCTCTCTTTCGCTCCATTTTGCGAAGGGCGGGGCTTCGCAGCTCACACACACACACACACACACACACACACACACACACACACACACACACACACACACACACACACACACACACACACACACACACACACACACACACACACACACACACACACACACACACACACACACACACACACACACACAGGAAGAAAGGGGAGTACTAAATAGAATCCGCGCCACAGATTTAGATTGTATGGTGTAGTAGAGGTGAAATTCTGCCCCCTAACTCTTTGTAGTACATGGCTAGACATTAAACATTGCACCTCAAAAGATGAAAATATCTTTAAAGCATGTAATAGTAACAGTATGTAAGTTTGCTGGAATGAGTAAGGCCATCTCAGCCAAATGCTTTAGGACAGATCGGAATTATTACATATTTGTATTGTTTTTCATATAATAAGGAAATTTGTGCAGGAAAATCTATATTTGGAAAGCCAGCTTTTTCCATTTAAACGTTTGCACAAATAAAAGGTTGTCTACAAACACAAAAATGCACTTTTTTCAGCCTCACAGCCTTGTATTATAACGAGCGGAAACAAGCCTAAATACATGCAGACACAATAATTACCAATTAGCCCATCCTGAAAACAAAGCCAGCAAAATAACAAGACAACGTCATAAACGCTTTACATGGAAGGGGTAGGTGGGTGGTGTTACATCACCCTCCATCTCCCTGTGTCCGCTCTGCTGCTCCCCCTTCTTTTTCTTAGGGTTTTTCTGGTTGCCCGCCGTCAGCAGCATAAATGGCCCCATTAGCGGCTGCGTCACGCGCTTACTGTCTGCCTCCTAGACTTAAGAGATGCCATTTGCACAGTTTAATTGAACATTTGGGTGTTTGAGAGGGGTGGGGTGTTTTACCGACATAGCCGTGACTGACACATGAAGTTGAACCAAGATCTCAGCAAAGCATGCATCATATATTCACAAGTAAGGTTTTAGCACACTTGTGGCTTTGAGCAGCATAAAGACAAACACAAGCGTGCGAGACTCACCCTACCCAAACACATCCCACGTGCCAGAGAAAAGAAGTCTATTAGCTAAAGACCATTAGCCATTTACAGAGCTTGAATATAATGTATTCAAAGAACATACAGCAGCTCTGCATGAGCGTTAACACATTTTTAACAACAAAAACCACTGTTGGAATAAGTCACTGCAATGTCAAGACAACTTCATAAAACCTATGCTTACTAACAATTGTTGGGTTTTTTTGTCGACAGTGGCGAGGGGAGCACAGCGACTCTGCAGAGTGACACATGGCCTGAATAGAGACTGGCAGCACGTGTTTGCTACTACAATAAAAAGGAACCTCCCCAAACGCACACAAAACAAAGTACACACACTGCAAGCATATCCACCTTACTACACATCTAATTATGCAAACACTCACCATAAACATGACCTACATCACACCCGAATATGGGACGTGCAACTCAGACTAGGTGCTACTACAAAAGGCCAAATGTCAGGGGAGAGGGGTGCTGCTCACAACGCTTCAGGCATGACAGTCATCAAAGAATAATAGCCAACTCTTTATCTGCAGTTATTTACGGTCGATGACGGTGTTGCCCAGTCCTGTCCCATGGGGTCCGTTAGGTCCCAATTGTAACTGGCGATGACTATAAAGAGTAGGCGGGCCGGGTTTGATGATTGATCACTGCAGACATGTGGTGCCTCTGCGATGTGTGATGTAAGTCATCGTTGCCGTGTCAGCTGCTTTTGTTGAAAGTCTGTCCAACTTATTTTTATTGCAGCCCAAACAAAATCAAACTCAATGAAGAACACGTGGCATTTGATAGACGTGATGCTCGCTAGGGATGCCACGGGCAGAAAATGTTCCACCGGAGAATAAACTTGTGTAAACCGGTGTTACCAATTACACTGGACATTTTAGAACTTAAGAGATGGATAAATATTTTGTGGCTAAAAACAATGAACAATCATGATCTCAATATTGATCAAAAATAATCGTGCGGCCTTACTCTCAGTTTATAGTTCTAGCTTCTGTGGTCAGTTTTTTATTTTTGATAAATGTGGGCGATGAAAATGTACTAAATGGGTTATATTTCCATTTTTAAGTTTGTATGGTTAATGTGTTAAAACATTGACTACTTACACACCCAGCAGATCAACATCATTCATTTGGATTCATGTTGGCATTTTAGCACTTTTAGTTTTCGACAACTCCTGAGAAAACTTTCCCTGATAGATGTTTGGCTTTCTTCACCAACCGCTTGGTAACTTTGTCTGTCTGTACCAGAAATCGCTGCCAACAGGGTTTGATGAGACCAGCTCACACTCAACCAAGTACATGTGGAGGCAGTAAAACTCATGTCTGCTATTGTAAATTAGGCCTAGTCCACACATGTGGGTAGTTGTGTTGCTTTTTCAAATGCGTTTTGGTCTCTGGTCAACTCCCAATCTGCGATATAGGTAGTTGAAAATTGAGCTTTTAGAAAACTTTCTATTTTTAGTATTGACGTGTAGGACAGGGCCAACAGAGTTTTTGGCTTGAAACATCAGATTGTGCAACATCAGAGTGTACTTCATCTCTTTTGTTAGGCGTCACTAATGAGGCAACTCGTCGTGCAACAATGGCATAAATACATCCATGAGCGGCCAAATAACCTTGCTAACATGTTTACACATTAATCTTACTCTTCCACTATATTGAGGAACAGAAGTGTCCTTTTTTAAAGAGTGTCTGTGCGGACGGGATTATTTTTGAGAACAAAAGGAGGAAAACCCCCGTTTACAAATATACCCGTTTACGTGTGGACTAGGCCTTAGTACCAGGCCAGCAGTGTTTAGTAAACCCAGTTTAGCATACAGAAATTGTCTGCTGGCTAATGTTTCATGTTTTGCTACAACAGAGGAAAGAAATTACTAACAACCTCCGCCACAGCGCGGCTGTGCCATTACCAGTGATAGAAATAAGACTGCGTGTTTATGTTTGTGTTTAATACGTTGAGCGTTTAACCGTACCGGTACGCTACAGGTGCCTGGAGCGGCCAAAAAGGTGCATTGCACGTCTCTATGCGAGTCATCTGAACTTCGACTTTCTTCCAAAGTGTTCATCAAACCTGGGGCAAACACATTTAATGGGGTTTGACTTTATTGAAGCCATGACATTTTCATGGGAGCTTTTGCACTCATGATGCGTAGACTGTAGCGTTGCTACCATAGCATAGACTCACTTCAAAACCAAAGAAGCCGCGGCATGAGCACAGAACGTGCAGTGCACTAATTAAACTACTAGTCAAGACACCACATAGGGCTGGGCAATATGGAGAAAATCAAAAATCACAATATGTTCTAACCACATACCTTGATCTTGATATCGATAGGTTGACTGGTGGTGCTTTCACAAAATATTCTCACCAAGAGATTGTTGATAAATAACCATCAGTAATGTGGATATAATGACTGAAGTGGGGGATTGTAATATTATAACAGATGGAAACCAAAAAAATCTTATCAGTATGTCACTTTACTGTAATGCAGCCTTTAAAACAAGGAAACACTAAAGCCATCTTACTACATATCCAAAAATCTAAGACGATATCGAGTCATATCACGATATCGATATAATATATATTGCCCACAGAGCACACATGTAGATTTCTATAACATTTCAACAGTGCACGAGTCCACACAGAGAAATGTCACATAAGATCCTTGCAGAAAGTGTAACGCAATCAGCAAGAACTTCAGTAAATAAAATATTTACAGTACAATCACATCCAGATTAGTTTGTGGTTCATGTCCGCTTAGAGGGGCTGTGGCTGAGAAAATGACTGTGTTTTTGTCTCGGTGCTAATTCATGTTTTTATACCTGGTAGATGAACAGAGCCCCAGTATTATACAGTTTGTCTGTCATCCTTTTTTTCTTCTCTTGCTGGAAAATAACCCCCCCCCCCCACACTACAAAGATCTGAACACTGAACGCAACACACAAAATACAAATGTTCTTCAAATTAATGCAACTCCTTTTACACATCCAGCATGGAGATTTAATTCGCTATATTTGACATTCAGATGAACAGTATGCCAAGAATTGACGTGGCATCTGATCTTAGAATAAGTATGAATTTAGCATTATATATATATATATATATATATATATATATATATATATATATATATATATATATATATATATATAAAGTATGAGAATCAGAGTCTAACCAGTATCGCTGTCTCCTGCATGCCATCAGATCTATGATGAAATGTATAACTAACATTACAACTTCCTAACTTTACTCCTGTCCAGCAGATATAACAAATGCTCTTTGCTAACATACATATATACTCATTAGTCAGCGTGAAACATCCAGTTATAACTAGCGCAGTGTATAAAAAGGCGCTGCAACATATCAAACTTTACAATGTTCAGTTTGTATCCGTGTTGTCATTTTGTTATCTACTTTGTAGCTCAGTTGTATTGCATTGAGTTATACCTCATGGGGACTTACTGCAGGACTGTATTAGACCGCATTAGCACAAGGCAAGTGCACCTAATAAACAGGCATTTGAGTGCAACTTACAGGGTATGTCCTTGCAAATACATGCTCAGCACAGAACCAAACCACAACACTGCAGTAAATGCAGTAAACCCACACTAACTAACTCCAACACACAGCTAAGCACACCGAGCTGACCCGGTGGAAATGTGCTGCATACATGTAAGAAGCACGTCAGTGATAAGTGTAAATCTTCATGATATCGGTGTTTACATGTGCCGACAGTGTTGAGGCCTTTACCTGGTCCATCAGACGCTGACAGGGCAGGTGAACTCAGCTTCGGCCGCTTAGAGTTGGGAGGTCCGACGTCCAGCAGGTTTTCAGCCATTGTTGTTCTCTTGCCCGGCTGGTTGCTTAACTTTATAATTATGATTACCTTTTGACAGGGAAGTTGTTGTGTCAACCCGAAGCTTCCCGGTTAACACATTAGCAAGCTGGCAGCCTGCTAACGTTAGCTAACTGGCTAATAGCTAGCTAATTGCCTGCTACCAGCTAAATTAACTGTTAGCGTTAGCTACTCCTTGCTGCGAGTCTTTCAAAAGAGATGCAATAGCGCCCCGCTTCGCCACCGCCATTCACCCCATGATAATCCAACACCCAACACCCACATTATTATCGTTGAATAACCCAAAATAAAATATCCCCCATGTAAAAATCGAAATTCAAAATGACTATCTAATAAAATCCGATGGACTGCTGCACTCCGGGGGGAAAGTCGTAATTTCTAGATCTTCGAAGTACCCATTTTGCGTGACGTCAAATTTCTTCATGCAAAAATCGCGCGAAGCTCCACAAAAATGCACAATTGCATAAAAATGCTGTATTTTTGTAAATCACCTCGAAAGTCACAATCTGGTCTCCGCTTGCCCACGGTAAACAATACTGCTCCTGGACGGCGACAGGGGCTGAATCGCCGCACTCTGAAGGGGAAATCAGATATACGGAGCTTTTTTGCCCGACGACCACCGATCCAATTCCCGTTTTTTCGCACAAAATGTCTCCGAGGCGATGTTAAGGTTTCGCTTTCAGGGGAAGGACGCTGTCATATCGCGCCAGGGATGCTCGATTTTCTACAGAAAAACCAGTGTTGGACCGAAATCCTAATTCCGAGCCACGACAAGATGGCGGCTGTTGATTCCTTCGCTACAAAAAAGTTTTTTTTTTCTTTCCCAGATCGTCTGTGGAGGGGGAGGGGCCGCGCTATCACGCCCTACGTGAAAACACCGCTGCGGTTCACCGCTGGGGGCGCTACAGCACCGCCAGAGACAAGCCAGGAGTTTACAAGTCACTTCATTCATTTATAAATTATTTTTAGTGCATTATTGTTAAATTATATATTAAATATAATGTAAAATAAATAAATTTAAATATTAAATTCAAAAACAATTTTGCACTAATTTTAGCCCTGTCTTACATGTAATTTTATGAATTAAACTACCAACATTCTTGTAAATTATAACATCAGTTGGATATTATATTCAATACAGTCGTGATACACTCAACAAGTAGAAAGCTATAATGGAAGTAGGGTTACCTGTCTTTTTAATTCAAAAGGGGAAATACATAAAATAAAAGGCATGTTATGATCTAGGGGTAAACATTTCACAGAATCTTTTTAATGATGATAATGTGATTTTCTGCATCACATAAGTAAAGCAGAGGTTTGTGCATGAGAGTCCTGCAGATGAGCACAGCTACAACAAAAATACACCAAAAAAAAGCCAACAATCAGTTGGTGGCCATATAGTTTGCTGATTTCCTTTTTGATCACATTTTACAAGTGTCTTCTGTTAAACCTTTTCCACTTCATGTCCGGTCTTTAGATGTCTCTACTCTTACTTTACTTTAGCTTTGCTGCTACAAGTGAACTGAACTACATATGTCAAAATAAAATAATTTACTTATATAGGTTCTGGCAAGTGAATATTTAGTAAAATATACTTAAGATACTGTATAAGGTGCATTTTAGTCATCAGCTGGCTGATCAAAAGGACTTCCACTTTATTGACCAGGTTGGGGCTATATGGATTCTTTCCTAAAACTTGGTCAACCTGCAATGTGAATATCGCCCGACTGCCCACATCTCTGATTTACTCATCACTTTGAAAACAAAACGGGGATTCAGTCCTATTATCAGGCTAATATATGGTTTGACACGAATTCTACTTCACAGTGCACTCAACGTTTTTCTGCTTGGAGATTTATTTCTCTCATACTGAAAAGAGTAATACAATCATAACACTCACACTTACTCAAACAGACACAAATTGGATCAATTTGATAATACGTGTGGCTTTTTCATTGTTCTCTGGCAAAATCTGACACATGCACAAGTATAAAAAAAAATAATCATATGTGACATAAAATAACTGCATATGTACAAACACTGAGTGCTTTGTGCAAATGTGTACAGATTACGATCATGTGTTAATAAATGATACATGGGTAATGTGCACAAAACATACATAATACATCTCTTTCATGAACATAAAACAAATACACAAAGATTTTAAATCAAACAACTCTGTCTAATTTCTGTCCCAGTGTAATAAAAAAAAAAAGCACATCTGGGTTGAATTTATAATGAAAAGATGTGGAGCTGTCACCATTTAAATGAGCGATTAGGCAATGTTATTTTGCTGTGATGATTTAAACAAGTGCTACTAAAACACCCTCTCCCTTATGTTCCCGTCACAAAGGGTTACTTAAACTAAAACCATGACCGAATGCTTTAAACTTCTCCTCAAATACACTTGGCTTGTTTTTCTCGATTGCATTTTTTAACGCTGGACCTCTAAGGACACTTCTTTCCCTCGGACAAAAATGAAAACAAATCTCGTCATACACACGTCATCTATCAATACACTGTCAGAGAAGGATAACATCCAAGCAACCTTAAATGAGCAAAGCTTAGTGATTTGGAGAATCCTGCGTGTTGCCAATACATGCTTAATGATCAACATAATTGTAGAAAGAATGATATTGAAATGACACAAGAAAAGCATGATAGTATTGTGCAGAGTGAAACAAGTCTGGGAAAAGAAAACACAACTGCTCATTCGTTCCCATGCAAACAAGATTGCACACACTTCTCCCTCCTCCAACTGTGTCACAGATCACAGAGCCGGCAGTGTTCACTTTCATATTTTATTCATATGTGTACAGATGTGCGCTACTGGAGAGGTGGTGTGCCCGTCAACCTGTGGAGCCCCACATCTCAAATCTACTGTGGCTCGTTTCTGTCACTGCTGTGCATGCTAGGGCTACAGCGACACCCAGGGTTATCTAACAGCGTGATATATATATATATATATATATATATATATAGGGTGAATAAAAATAACTTTTTACTAAAAATGGTACCCGTTTTTATCATTTTGTGTGGTGTGGTTTATTAAGTTTGGCAAACTTGAGCGTGTTGATTATATGCATTACAGCTGGTTACAATGAGAGGTGTTATTTTTGTGTCTCAACTTCTTTGGATTTTCAGAGCATTTATGCTACTAGCGCTGTCCTGATTACTTGATACAAATAATCCCAGCTCACACACACACTCGTTAAACGTATTCTAAATTCAAAAAGGCACTGCTTGTGTGTGTGTTTGGGAGTGCACAATTGAAGAGGTAAGCAAAGATGCTTTCTATGCTACAGATGGAGACGGGCTACATAAATAAGAGATGGTTCCTCCTTTTCCCCGTCATCTCTGTATGTTTGTGGCCGTAGCTTGTCAAGGCAAGATTCCCCCCAATGTTGATATGTCGATTTGTGTTTACAGGTTTATTATACATATTTCAAACTTCAGGGCTTTCTTTGAATGAAACTTTGTGTGTGTAATTCCTCTACATATAAGGCAGCAACAGCAAAATGACAGTTAAACAGTGGCCATGTAGGTGATTGATTTCTTTTTGCATCATATTACAGCGATCGTTTTCGTGTTATTGACTTGGAGTAGAAATTAATATCTTTCTCACACACATACACAGAAAAGTACAAGTGGGAAACAAGTGCTTTAAGGAGTAAAGACAAAAGCATGAAGTGAGTAAAGAGGGAAGCGAACTATAGAGGTGCCAGCTGTTTGAGGAGAACGCCCCCACCCACACACACAAAAACATCCCTACACACACACACACACACACACACACACACACACACACACACACACACACACACACCCACACACACACACACACACACACACACACACTATTCTAGGTGACCGGTTAATGACAGAATGAAAGAACTGGAAAAGAGCAACAAAAAAAAAATAGATGGAATTTGTCAAAAGAAAATTGCAGCAAAACCTGCACGACGACGAGCATAATTCCCTCAAACATACAATCATAACCTATCGTCATTATGAACAGCATGATAAAAAACCTTCTGAAAACCAAAATACTCCAAAAAGGACAGTCATACTTTTTAGGCACCACAAAACAAACAGCTAGTTTAGGTTGCACTGCACCTATAGATCACTCAATTAAAGTGGCACAATTTAAGTATATTGATACAGTAGAGCCCTGTATAAAGGCTGTGGCAGGATGAAGTTAAAAGTCCCACCCAGGCAGACAATACCTAACTATTGAATATCGTGATGAACTTACTAATGTGTGTTTTTGTTTTTTTCTTCAGGCGATGAAGGCAACGAATGGAACACAATTAGAGTGTGAGGGTTTTTTACTGTAGATCTGTGGACCACCCTGTCATCGTCTATCAAGAACTACACAGTGATTGTCCCTCACAGTCCCACTTCAAGTGATACTCCATGCAAAGTCTTTTGAGTATCAAACTCTCACCCCAAAGTCAGCCTTAAAGGATAAGTCTGGTGTATTTGTAAATTCCACAAAAAGACCAAAACCAACAATGAATTTATCGTACTAACAAGTATGTCTATATATATATATTTTTTTTATTCCTCTGTTCCTCAGATCTCTCTGCAAAAACTAATCAAACATATGAAAGATCACATCATTCCACTGGGTGACGTGTTCCTTCATTTCACCGAACACAGGCTCTGCACTTTCATTTTGAGTCAATCCCACATGCGCTGTCCTGCTGCTGTAAATACTCACTAGCACACCACACCAGACATTGAATACAGTTCCCAACAAATGCACTATTTACTCCTGTTTGAGAAACATTTGCTAAGAACTACAGTGCCCAGGGGCACCGTGCTGGCCTACAGGCTACTGAACCCTAACATCTCCTGTTTCATGCACGGCCTGGTCCCTTTGTTGAGTGTCCTTCACCATCTCTCTCTCCTCCTCCATCACTTTACTGTCTGCTATAATGAAAAAAAGGCATAAAATGCCCAAAAACATACATTTATTTATTTCTTTAAATACTACAGTGCCTAGCTGTTGGAATTGTGGCCTTCAGGATTAGGGAACGCAAAGCATTGAGTATTGATGTACTGACACACTGTTGGTTTTTGTCTTTTCAATTGTTTTATTTTTATTTGTTAAGAACTAAAATATAGAATATCTCTAGGTAAAGGTAGGTTTGTAGTTTGCTCTTTTACTGAAGAAGAGTATTTAGCCATGCTGTGATGGAAATATGAGTGGAACCCTGATTATGGAGAACTTGATTATGCTGCAGGATTGGTTCGAGAAGTTACTGAAGAGTCCAACTCTTAAGGGTGGGGGGGGGGGGGTGTGTACTCAAAAGACACATCTTGGGTGGAGTATCACTTTAAGTATATTTAAAGTGCCTTCCTGATTTTGTGACGATCTCACCTCTTCCTCCAAATCTATATTCCCTTATCTGATTTGATTGTTGTGCTTTTGATTGTACTCGTTGTGACGGACAAGAACTCTTTTAACGTCCTTAAAAGCTATTTCACGGTAATAGCTACCAAATACAAGTGGTCGAGAAAACACTGTGCAAGACCTGTGCTTAAAAATGTGCATTTAGCTGCTACACAAACTCAAATCTATGCAGCCTGCTTTGTAGCATGTCCCCTAGAAACTCTAGCACAAATGAATACTGTATTAAGCCCTCACGTCATCGCAGAATACATAAATTAACACTGCTTCATGTGATTCCCTCATTCTTCCCATAGTTCCCTGCTCAGCCCATCATGCTGCACTGGCACTTATATAGAATCTAAAATAATCTTCCCTTAAGTAAGGTCAACCTTTGATCAAGTTAAAACAAATGATATGGCACAAGAATAATGACTTTTTCTAAAGAAATACTTGCATTGAAAATAAAAGCATGGAGTAAGAAACCACAGCATGTTCCGTAGTCTAAGATTGTTAAAACTTTGTTCAGATTTGTTCTTTCACTGTTCTAGTCCTGAAGGCACTTAATAACAAAAATGAATAAGAAAAAAACATCAAGAACAACAGCAACAAAACGTCCTTCCCTCTGAACCCCTTTCAGCCTTCTCCCCTCGACACTGCTGCGCTGGACACAGGGCTGACCCCCTCCAGCACTCAGGCAACGTTCCCATGAAAGACATAAGTAGCCATTTTTATAGCCGCTGTGGCCACTGTTTGTGTTGGAGTGATAAACTTCCTCTTCTTCATCCGTGCCGAAGACACTTCACCTGCCCGCACCTGCAATGGGTCCTGGAGCGTCAGCAGCTGAGGGCAGCAGGGGGACAGGAGACAGGGGAAGAGGAGAGGAGGCATCAGAGACGAGCATAAAACTCCTCGTTGAGTTTTGTTAGCTCGTTGGCCTCCACCTCTTCATCCTCCTCCTCTTGAAGTGCGAGAGGAGCAGGCTGCACCTGGGACGGCACTTGTGCAGCACTAGGCTCTGGGCCCAGTTCAGAGTGGGGAGGGGGGTGAAGGTCTGTGGCAGGGTAGTGCCCAGGGAGGTGTTGAGGGTCCCTATATCCCTCCTCCCTCACCTCTGTGGACTTAGCTCGGACAGGCTCAGGCCCGGCTCTTGAAGGCCTTTCAGCGCTTTGTGGTTGAGGAGGGAGTGTGGAAAGAGAGGAGGAGGGAGAAGTGGAAGAAGGAGGAGGCAGAGCTGCTGCCTGGGCAACAGATCCTGAAGTCTTATTGGCTGTTGATGTCACGGACGAGGGTCCGTCGCTCAGCTCCGTTTGATCTTGATATATACTTTCCCCACTTTTGGGGTACAGAAAGGTCCTCATTTGACCTTTTCCCTTAACATTCACTGTGCCTCTGTAGTCAAACTCCAAGCACATGGCACTGAGCACAGCATGGCTCTCCTCGCTCACCTGCACCCGACACTCCACGCCGGTGGAGTCCATGCGGCTGGCAATGTTGACCGTGTCTCCCCAGATGTCGTAGAGCAGCTTAGTGGTGCCGATCACCCCCGCCGTCAGCGGCCCGTGGTTAAACCCAATACGGAGCTTGAAACCAAAACCCAGCATGTTCTTGTTGAAGTCGTCCAGGACGCCCATCATCTCCAGGGCAAAGTTGAAAAGTTCCCGCAGGTGAGCGTGTAGGGAGTCATCGTCATTCTCAGACAGCGGCCGGACATTCAGTCCGGACGCTGCCATGTAGGTGGCACCGATTGTCTTGATCTTATCCACGCTTTTGAATTCGGGTTTGCGAAGGAGCTCGTCAAAGTCTCCAATTAGCTCGTTGAGGACACGGTAGCACTCTTTCCCCCCCTCGTAGCTCTCTTCATAGAACTCACTGAAGTTGACGATACTGGCAAAGATCACGCCCACACTGTCGTGATTCTTGGAGTAGCTCTGCGTCACCTGAGGAAACAATGAAAGGTTTTGAGATACGTTGAACACTAAACGTGGTTATATTTATGATGATAGTGACGATACAATCGTTAAGATGTTCCTCTTTTATCTCCTTCAATCGAGAAAAAGTTCTAAGAAGAATGTATTCCCTTAAAAAGTATGTGTTCTGGATTGTTCTGATAACGCTCATAATTAATTCTGATAGTTTTGTTTCAACGACTACAAAAACCTTGAGCTGGTCAGCGACATGGATGGGGATGATGTTGCCCAGTAACCACTCGGCCTGGTCTCGCATCGTCTGGATCTTGGAGCGGTGTTTGTCAGCCTCTACGTTGCCATGGTAATGGAGACGGTAGCTGACCTCGAACTCACGGTTGAGGAACCAGACGAGGAGAAGAAGCAGGAAGAAGGCCAGGACGGCCTCCGTCACCAGAAGGTCAAGAGGTCGCGGGGGAGGTTCAGGGCCGGGAGTGACTAAAGCTGGACCACCGTCACTGGAGATGTTCAGTCTGAGCGAGGAAACGCGGAGAACAGAAGAATAGTAAGAGCTGTTCAAGATGAAATTACGAGTAGCAAACAAAGGCACAGCAGAGCAGGAACATAGTTAACAGGATTAAGAGGAGGAATGAAATGGAGGAGAATCCACCCGCACGTAAAATAGAACTGCTCCCGATGTTTCCCCTTGTAGTTAAGTGTGAGGTGATGTATGACTTGACATCATGATGAACATTTTCAATAAAGCCTTGATTAAGTTTGAAAACAGGATTTTCTTTTGGAGTTGGTCCCTAAAAATCAATGAGCTGGAATGTAATTCTTGCAAATTTACACCAATATTTAAATTCATCTGCGAGAAATACTTGTGCGTCTCCACCGGCCTCAATAAATCCCATCCAATACTCACAACGCGTTGACTACCGAGCTACAGCTTGACCAAATAATAAGAACTTATAAATACCAGAAGGTCGTCTGACTGCAGCGTTGGCTCATAAAATGAACTCATTTCTATAATTTATTGCCGCTACATGCCCATTTGCACTATTGTATATTTGTATGTTGTAATGGTGTGTTGTGTTGTGTGTACTGTATGAACCTTTGCTGTACTTGGAGAAGCCAACAATACATTTCCACTTAGGTTGACAATAAAGTCAATCTAATCTAATCTGAACGCTAACTGATAATAAAGAAAAGGCTCCTCAGTAGTGCAGTAAGCTAAATTGTGGCTCTGACACAATATTTAAACCAGTATGGGGTGTAAGAGTCACTTACTCCACCAGTGACATTTAGCAGCCATTACTTCTGGTGCACGCAGGGAGAGAGGAGGATAGGTGAATAAAGAGCAAGACAGCGTGAGATTGAGTAAAAGCCAGAGAGCTGTAGTTATGAAAAATATAAAAGACAGCAGTCGCCCCTGTTGACCCTTTAAATGTCATTCATCGATCAAACCCCTCTGTTTCCATGGAGACACTCACCCATGAACTGGCGAGCTGTTATTACCGGAGCTGAAAGACGAGGAAAGGGT
This sequence comes from Cottoperca gobio, assembly GCF_900634415.1. NCBI lineage: Eukaryota > Metazoa > Chordata > Actinopteri > Perciformes > Bovichtidae > Cottoperca > Cottoperca gobio. The sequence continues at coordinate 16,526,722 of NC_041355.1, forward strand.
GGCGTCAGTCAGGAGACATTTATAATACAGGTCATATTAAATCCTCTTTACTGGCTAGAGAACAGGTAGATCTGTAGAGGTGTGTCGTACCAAAACAACTAAAGTTAAGTGTTGGGGAATAATCAATTCATGGAGGTGGATTAGGATTGTCTACAGTAATATGTATAAACTGTATATGTGTGTTTCACATTCATTCCTAGCTTTCACTTACATGCTTATAAACTACTTCTTTGGCGTACTTTGATTTCTTTGACACGTGAGAATGTTGTGCTGCTGTACGATAATAATAAAGTTATGGAGATTTTATATTTGAAAAAGTTATATAAACTGACCACAATAATGTAAACGCACAAATGCAAACAAAAGACAAAATGTTTTTAGTATTTCTCAATTCTCAGTTACTTCATGAAAACAAGTTCACGTTATACAACATACAGAAATGCTGCCTGTTACATAAATAACGTTGTTAGGTTCAGGCTAGCTGCCTTCTATTTCTCAGATACCTGCCAATTTCAAAAATAAATTGCACACATAATAACTCTGTAAAACTGGTATTCAGTGCTGTTTTTCTTCAAATGTTTGACACAACGTTGACCTGGTGCGTAGGGTTACTGTCCATCACAAGCAATATCTACGTTTGTAGAAACAAAAGTTTTAAAAAAATACATTTTTGGAGGTGGTGAATCAATTCAGAATCTTAGAAGATAAAAATCTCTATCAGACATATTAACTATGTACGTCTGTGTATGTACAGCATGTGTATCTGTTGACTAGTGTGTGTGTGTGTGTGTGTGTGTGTGTGTGTGTGCAATGTTTTTGTATTTGCACGCAAATAACAAGCGGTCACCCGTACCTGTGCAAGGGGCTGTACAGCAACAGAAGCAGGGCGACCCCGGTAGCGGTGGCCAGGACTGAGCGCATCCAAAAACTGAGCTGACAGAAGTTACAATACTGGATGATGGTGAGGATGGTGGCACAGCACAGGAACATGGTCACCTGGAGAGAAGAGGGGAGTCATTAAAGTGACTTAACTAAGCAACTAAGGACTACAGGGTGAAAGCAAAACAGAACAAACACAATACAGTTCACCTTGTGAGGCTGGTGTGTGTGTGTGTGTGTGTGTGTGTGTGTGTGTGTGTGTGTGTGTGTGTGTGTGTGTGTGTGTGTGTGTGTGTGTGTGTGTGTGTGTGTGTGTGTTGAGTATGAGAGGTATTTATAAGGTTAAATAAATAAAGGAAGGGTTCTCCATAGTTCTGTGTATTAGTCACCGCTGGGTTTTTCACCTAAATTACAAAAGAAGAAAAACTTCCTTGATGGATAATTATCCAACTGTGGTGCCTCAAAACATGTTATTGTGTGAGTAAAGGAATATTGGTACATGGTTAAAACTTTAGCTTGGATTAACAGTGTGAAATAAGCATTTCTGTCTAAAACAAGTACAATCACTTCTTTCACGCTAATGCAAAACAAAACGTTTTAGATTTGTACGATTGTTTATGTCGTTTATCTGCAAGTCATTTAACTGGTATATAACGTTTAGATGGGAAATGCAATATCAACTAATTCAATACATAAACATTGCAAAAAATCCTCTTCATATATCAAATACAAGGAAATATTTTTCAAGGTCAGAAAAGGAGAGGAAGTAACTATTTACTATGACGCATTTAATGCAAACTGTAAATCCATGCTGATTTGTGCCTTCTGATATATACATGGATCTATTCACACAAACACACATGAGACAGCAAGTAGTCATTTGGTGACATTCACAGGTTGGTAATGATTATATTGACAGGATAACTTCTTTTCCCCTGTCATCCCTACACGTCCTCCCTCTCTCCCAGCGATGCTGTTATTGGGTCTTATATCTTCAAAGGCATTAAAGTCCAGAAAACTGCATGTCTAATTAACAACCCTCCCTGAGACTACCACTTTGATCTGCAAGCCTCAGAGAGATGGAGAGAGTGGAGGGGAGAGGCGGAGCAGGGTGGGGGAGAAACGGATAGACAAATGGGGAGTTGGAAATCTCTGAAAAACAAGATATCAAAACATCACACATCTTGCGAGCAGCCGTTGGCTCAAAGCTGGAAAGAGAGAATAAAACTTATACAGAGCTGGATATAGCCTTGACTCAAAACAGCACAGAAACACTGTGAAGTATGGCTGCTCTCAATCTTCTCACATGCAGGACTCAGAGAAGAAGAAATGTCAACATTTCTGGTGCCAAGGTCCACAGGCGAAGCCTCCTGCAGCCTCCTAGCTGTTTTCCTTCTACAGTTCCTATCAGGGCTAATGCCAGCTAACGGCTCTGCTGGTCTCCAAGGATCTCTGGCTTCAGACCACCGCGGGCAAGGTTTCAAACCGCTCGACTCCTTTCTGCTTACTTTGGCTTAGAGATATCAGCTAGGGCAAACCATTGTAGCTTGGAAATCACTCGCAGTACCATTACCACAATTAGCAGTAGCCCCTGTAACAGCAGAGTTCCACTGAGAGTAGGCAGAGGCAGTGACAGATATAGAGCCGCAGCAGCATCTGTTTGATATTTACCTCTGCCAGAGGGGAGGTTATGGCTTCGGCTAAATTGGTTCCGTTTGTCTGTCAGCGGGATTACGGAAAAGCTACTTGCCCAATTTTCATGAAACTTGGTGGAAGGGTGTAGCATGGGCTAAGGAAGAACACTTTACATTTTGGAGCGGATTTGAATCACGGGGTGGATACATAAATGATTTTTCACTTTCGTTAACAATGCGACATGGGGCATTGTGGCGTCCATGTTTTTTACACATTACGACTTAAAGCTCATGAACACACCGAAGGAAATGCGGACCATCTGAGGAGCAAATGAATGCACCACTGGGCTTGGCGCAGGTCTGCCATTCTAGTTTAACTTAAAATCATTCAAATTAACTTAAAAAGTATTACTATAATTCTGGTTAATTCTCCTAATTGACTATCTATTATAAATTATATATATATATTATATATATAAGACACCAAACCGTTCATCAACCAAGCTGCAAACTGTGTGATCTGAAGCTCATTTATCTTCAGACAGAGATGGACACACAGTGCCCACTTACAGGACCGTTTATTCCCTTTGTCTCATTCGCACACAGCCCTTTCCAGTTTTTATCCTACCACCCACCAACAGACTTGTTTACCTGGAGGGGCAAGTGGACGCAACAGGTGAGGTGGGACAAGACAGAGATGGCAGGGAGTGAGACTAACACAGCCCCAATCACGTGGCGGGGGACCCATCCAGAGACCACCAGGAGCAGGGAGCGGGTACAGTTCATCACCTCCTCCAGATAGAAGGCCATACTGCGAGAGAGGAGAGGAGAGGAGAAGAGAAGAGAGGAGAGGAGATAGGAGAGAGGAGAGGAGAGGAGAGGAGAGGAGAGGAGAGGAGAGATGAGATAGGAGAGTAGAGGAGAGGAGATAGGAGATAGGAGATAGGAGATAGGAGAAGAGAGGAGAGGAGAGGAGAGGAGAGGAGGAGAGGAGAGAGGAGAGGAGAGGAGAGAGGAGAGGACAAATTGTTGGAGGAGATAACAGAGGATGAGTTTCCAGCAGCACAACTTCAAAGCAATATCAGTTCATACAAAATGAGACCGAAATTAGAAGCTGAACTAACAAAAACAAAGTCACACACCAAACAGAGTAAAGAAAAACATATTATCTCTCACTTCACCCCGAGACATCTTCCTGTTCAGGCAGGGACCAACTGAAGCAGACTCACATCAGTCGTTGATTAAAGACACATTAATAAAACTGATACTGATACCTGGGCTTTGGGTGACTGGGATCATTCTTTTACGTGTAAGGCAACATCAGGCTAGAGTTAAACATTCCTTTCCTAACTTTGGAAAACAAAATATCCGGAGACATTTAATTTTAGACATAAAATAGCCGTGAAAATACCTCCCAACAGCTGACATGTTTGTTGTTAGGTCACTCAGCTATGCGGTCGTAGTCCACTCACATGTAATCAGATGTAAATCGGCCCCATTGTCACAGATACCCGACCCAGCTAATTGAGTCAGTAACGGCCCGATATCCAATATCAGTATCGGATCGGAGCGTCCCAAATTAAAACACAACTAGTGGTCCAAGTCCAAGCTAGAAGATTAAAATGTATTTCACATTTTTTGCATGGCAATTAGAGAAAATGAATTCATTTTCAAATGTTCATCTACAACTATAAAACGCACCTCAAAATACACAAGTACTTTAAATACTGGAAACTCCCGAGGAGACAGGTTTGGAACTCTACCTGGTACCAGGACGTCACCGTGCCAACTTCTCAGCCAATACTGGACTTTCACAAGAAACTGGACATGAGCCAGTCAAATCTCACCAGTGAAGTGAATACATTGTGTGGGAGCCAAACCAACAACCACATAAAATCATTTGTTTTGGTTCCAGTGAAGAGCTGTGGTGCTATGGGATGGCCTATCAGTGGTTTTCAATATTTTGCCACTGAGGCCCAAGAGATACAGGCTTTTAATCCAACCAAGCAGTTCATTTTGTTAAAAAAAACAATTAGATATGATTGGGCCCTGGTGGCACAGCACCGACAACAACATAAACCTAAATTACATTTCAGACGCTTTTCCATCCTGCCAGGAAATAGGGATGTTATAATTATAATTATTATTATGTTATTATAGGAATAATAGGAACTATGAATATATTTTAGGAAAAGCATGTCATTTTGTTTCGCAAAAATGTACAAAGTTTAACACCACAATTGTATTATTTAATATAAATAGGGTTGAATTGTCCTTAAAAAAAACATATTTTGTATCAAACCCTGTTTGATACAAAATATGTGTGTGCACTCCCACACACCAAAGCACAGGCACAGACAGCCTCCTCACCGTATGGACAGCACCAGGGAGGCCAGCTCCAACAGGCCAGCCAGGGGAGCCACGGCCAGGGCAGCAGGAGCCGGAGGGCCCACAGTGGCCGGGCTCACCAGAGGTGGGAGGAAGCAGGCCAGTGTCAGGGCCAGAAAGACAAAACAGCTGAGGAGAACATCCAGGAAGGAGCTGAAGGTGGAGCTCGCAAATGTCTGCACCTGCACCTGGTTCTTCACCTGGAGGAGAAGAGGGATGTGAAACGGAGGGGAAGCAGTGGCTCAAAGTTATCAGAAATCCTGCCTGAGAAAATTCCTGACACTACATACACCGCTGGTTTACATTCCTTTGAGTGTCTACCTAAAATATACCAGCTCAGTTTAAACAGCGCTCATCTGACTATTATCAATGTATACACAATAAACTTCCAAAGATTAATTCTGTTTATTTATCCTTCTGTTTTTAAAAGAGTAAAAAATAAATAAACAAACTAAACTGAAGTTAAGAAGTTATGTATAGTTATAATGTTATCATAGTAAAGAACTACGGTGATAAAAGGTGGCTGTATAAAGTGTTATTTCAGAGTGTAGAGAAACACTAAAACTAACATCTTTTCTACAGGTAAAAACATTTCAAAAGCTTTTTAGTTTACGTGCAAAATGTAGTTGTTTTATTTGTTTGGTTAAATTTCACTGAACGCAGTTGATAATGTCTATATAGAAGGATGCATGAGTTATTGTGTCCATGAAATCGCTGTAGATTTGCATGACGTGAACTTAGTGTTGAGCTCTGTAGTAACACCGGTGTAACAGCAGGGGGCTGCAAGCCTGTGAGGTCAATGCAGGCCAAGTGGAACAGGTCCTTGTGTGTGTGACACTGTGTGTGGCAGTAATGTGGCATAAGATTTGGGAAACAGGGGGGAAAGAAAACGTTGTAACAACCCCTGCCCCCTTCACTCACAAACACATGCATACTCAGTCTGACACACACAGGCACAAAGCACACTGTCTCAGCCCCCTACATGTATTACAACCCGCCTGTTTGTCTCAGGACCATGTGTCTCTCAATCCGTAGTTTCTATGTGAGATTTTTTTTTATATGTGTTTGTGCTTTTTTTTGCATCCGTGTACTTGACAAATATCCTGACAATAGGAAAATTAGGAAAGTCCAGAAACTATTTTAAGGTAAATTCCAAGTAAGGAAGTGATGAAGCATATCATTCCAGTGACAGGTCAGGAAAACAGTCAATATCAATGTTTTTATAGGGAGGATGTGTGTGTGTGTGTGTGTGTGTGTGTGTGTGTGTGTGTGTGTGTGTGTGTGTGTGTGTGTGTACCTCTTCCTTGTAGCTGCTGCGATAGGCCTTTTCCAGAGGTCTCTCGAGGAAATTGAGGCTGATCTTGTTGATGGGTGGCTTGAAAAAGTAGTCCTTCATCAGACTGTGAACCAGAGAAACCAAACAAAATGTAAAGGAATGTGTTTTTTAGGGGGCATGTTGTGCCTTTATGGATAGTACAGCATGAGAGTATGATCCTTTGGAAATCAAATAGTTCTGAAAAATAAACATTTCCTTTACAAAATGGACAGACATTGCCAATGTATTTACTTTTGGAACTACCTCAACCTGTGACCTTTGCTTTAAGGGAGTTTTCAACCCTGCATTGCTTAGTCCAGTTGGATCATACTCTGGTTCGTTTTACCCCTTGGTACAATTCTTTTAACATATTTGTACGCAGCAGTACTCTGGTGCAGTCTATTCTATGGCCTCCGAATGTAGAGTTATCAAGTTATCATATGTCAATAAGTGTTGCAAACTGTTTTATACTTTTAAGTATAGTCCCCTGAGGCCTTTCGGGGTCGAGTTTGCATAGTTGTCTGTGTGTTTCTTGACACTCTGAAGAGATGTAAAATGTGAGAGTGAATGTATATATCTAATGCTATGAATGAACCCAACTGGTGAGGATATACACACACCTTGAGAGTGTAAATATTATGTAAAGAGGTGTTTATATTGTTTACTCATTTAGAAAGTTCCAATATATAAACATGAGATTATGTTATTCATGACCAAAGGGATCCCTTCACCACTTCTCACTGTATCACCCTAATCACAAATAAATCCATAACCCTCGAGTGTTATCAGTTCATACATTTGACTTTCAACCTCTTTGCTCACCTGTCCTCCCTGATAACATCCACAAAGTGAGCGTCACTCTTTTCTCTGAAGTTCTTGGCACGTAGCTGGATCAGAGCCGAGTGGTCCATTCCCGTGCCCCCGGCCCCCGTGCCGCCTGCCATGCCCAGACTGGTTCCAGTCCCCGTGCTCGTGCTGGTCTTCTTCTCTTTCTCCTGGAGCATGTCGCACAGGGAGCTCTGGCTGGCTCGCACTGGGTCCTCCAGCGGGGGACTCAGGAGACCGTTGGCTGCTCTGGGGCTTTGACCTGGGATGAACTGGATCGGGAGGAGAAGGTGAAGAAGACAAACAAGAAGAGAGGGACAAGATTCAGAAGATGGAGGAGAAGAAGAAGCAGAGGAGCAAAGAAAAGGGTCACAAAGAGGGAGGGACTCAGGGCAGGACAGGGACAAATGCTTAAAGGAGTGCTTGACAAATGCACTGTTGCTGTTACTGTGTGTGTGTGTGTGTGTGTGTGTGTGTGTGTGTGTGTGTGTGTTGTACCTTGGCACTGCTGTTCTTGTGCTCCTCCTGGCACCCGTTCAGCACAGCCACATCATCACCCTGCTCTGCCCCTGAGGACAAGACCCCACTACGGGACACACAGGGAGGCTAGAGAGACAAAAGGACAGTTAAACATATCAAACACAAGCACTTTGAGATAAAACAACACTTAGATAGGAAGGAGTGTATGTTTTTTAGGCAAAATACCAGGATGTGTAGGTCTAATTTGAGTTATATAGGTGTGAGAAAATGTGAAATATTGCAACAGTTTTTAAGAAACTAACAGAAACCATTACAGAATGAACAGTAGAGGTCTTTAAGTTAAACCCTCAACCTTTTTTGTTTTGACTAACTTACCCTGATCCTGTCTGGAGGTTGGTGAGGCAGCAGGGGCTCAGCAGCCTGTGCTCCCCCAGGGATGAGGTCCGGTGCGCGGGGCTGAGGACAGGAGGACATGCTGACCCCGACAGAATCTCCGCCCGGCAGTCCCACTTGAGAACAGCCACACTGCGCATCTAGCTCAAACTTCCTTCCTGAGATCAGGTAGGTTTTCAGCCCTGAGGAGAAGCACAAACAACAAAATGTCCCTCAGAACCTCATCATCGTGATTTTCATCTTTTTCTTGGTTTGACTTTCAATGACGGGTGAAAAAAGAAAATAGGTCATTGTTGACGGTGACACTGTGTGCGCAATCGTTTCAACAACACAAGGGGCTGGACCACCACAAAGTAATGAGCAATTTGTTTATGACAAACCGGGCAACAAATCCTCTCATGTGAAGATTGCTGCATGTTGCAGTGCTGACACAATAAGTCAAGCCTTAAGACAAAGATCAAGTACAAATATCTAACGTTCTGGTACCGGCTTCAAAGATGCTATAATTAGCTTGTTGTTCTTTGTTTCATACCATTGTGCAGTAAACACTGTTGATGAGACTAAATCTGACTTGAACTCTCACAGTAACTTCTGAGTGACAGAATGATTCATGAAAATATTTTTGCCTCATCAGCCACTTGTTGATGCCCACACGCTGACAAGCAGGTGGTAATGCAACACGGGGTGTTTCACAGACTATGTTTGCACACCAGGCCAGAGCTCTGGCCATGTTCACACTCGTGTAGGGCCAACAAGGAAATATACAAACAGTGGATTAGAGTAGTGGCTCACAGCCAGCCGCTATCAGCCTGTTCAAACACACAGTAACCCGGCTAGCTGGCCTCTTTGTTCAAACAGCTAAACGTGCTAACCTTGTTAGCAGGGTGATGACTGGAGGAGCAACTGTAGGCCATAAACGAACCTGCTTCGGGAAGTCTTTATGGGCTCCCTGACTCGAACCGATTGCTGGTGTTACGTTTCATTGTTATGTACACTATATACTCCCGAAAAAAGGACCCCTCGTTTGACACCCCTTCTCTATTGGCATGTGTTTTCCCTACAACACACACTGAAGCAAATTTTCAACACTACTTCTGTGTTTTTGGAGCAACCCTACTGCAGCCGAGTCCTGCAACAGTGAGCTTTGAAGTATGTGAGATAAGGACCTCCAGGACAAATATACTGTATTAATGCATACCCAGCTCAGGTATGTCGAAGACCTCAGATCCTTTCTAAATGACAAAAGCATTACATGTTTTGCAAATTAAATATTGTGTATTCTCTCTTAATGTTATGTGTTACTCATAGTGTAAGAAAGTTGCAACTGAAGCCCAAACTGTGTAAAATGTAGCTTTTATTGAGTTCCATTTTACAATCTACAGTTTTGCATGGACCCTGGAGATGTTGGGTTTTCTTTAGTTTGGAAATTATCTGGCATAAATGAGCCCGAGCGGCTGGGGAAATAACATTTAAAAATATCGGATATACAAGAGACACATAAAATTTCTATTGGAGTGCGTCACTTTTGTGTCAGTATTTCTCTTTCTATCCTTCTTTCTCTATTTGATGCGACCCTCTCTGACACAAGAATATTTAACGTTGAACTCTGGTCCCTTTGATGCATGGTGTGAAGAAATGCTTTTTAAGGAAATAGAGAAAGATCCTCACGACCCGACTGTACTGTTTGTCATGTTAACCGACATCTATTTTCTTATTCAACAGAAGAAGCGAAAGATATGCGATGATGTGTCAACCTGCGTAAGTGTGACTGATGAGCATCCGACCCATATGTGAAAGCATGTGCGTCAGTCTGATGCTGAGTGGGCGTGTTCATAAGTCGGCTTGTGTACTACAGAATATTTGCAAATAGTTTTTGTGAATCTGCCACACACACACACACACACACACACACACACACACACACACACACACTGGATGTATTAACATTTTTACTGTTTTACAAACTGTTTTATATCATATTTAACTGAATATCTTTGGGTTTTGGAGTGACAAAACAAGACATTTAATAACACCACCTTGAACTCTGAGAAACTGGGATGGACATCTTTCACATGGACATTATTTCTGACATCCTGACACGTTATAGTCCTAATGATTAATCGAGAAAAAATAAGCGGCAGATTAATCTATAAAGGAAATAATGAATGGTAGCCGTCATAATGATTTAGTGTATGATTGTTTCACGGATAAGGGTTAATCAACATGCAGAGGTTAAGTTTGTCAATGTGGAACAAATGGGCATGACTGAGTTTCACCACAGCTTTCTGTTCTGCTTCCCTGTCTGCATAAATAAAATTAGTTATGAATGCGTAACTAACAATGAACTTATCTTGGGACTCTGGAAGCACAGTGTCTCTTGTTCCGTGCCCTGGGACAGTGTCCACTTGGCAGACATCCTCAGCCTGTAGGCCAACAACAGCCCTAACTTAGGGGTTCAGTCCTTTGCCAAGCGGGCGACAAAGGCCATTTATGAGATCTGGACCCACTCTCACACACACACACACACACACACACTGTCACGCAAAGGTTCCCTGCTGCTCTTTACCGTCCACTAGCTCGGAGGCAAGAGTTGTGTACCCCCGAAGTGACGTGACAAAAGAACCTCAAATGATTAACAACAGATGAATAATTAAAAACTGTTCAGTAAAAGATAATGACTACAGACACTTATTGTGGGCTCTTCCTTCTTACTGTAGCATGCATTAGAGGTGAAATGCTGAGCAGTAAGAAACACAGACACAGAGCAGATAGCGAAAGCAGAGTGTCAAACGGTGAAGAGATGGCGAGGGGGAGGAAGAGACCGAGAGTACTTTGAAGGTCACTGAGTTTAGCATGCCTCGCATAACCCACATTCCTTGTCTACTTCCATTTCAGCTTTCTAACTTTATCAACAGCCCACTCTAAACTCTAAAACAGGCCTTGAATTGTGAAGGCGTTTAAAGGCTTGATATAATCGACGCTGAAAAAAGTTTTCTCACCGCCAACCGCACAGTAGTGTGTGTGTGTGTGTGTGTGTGTGTGTGTGTGTGTGTGTGTGTGTGTGTGTGTGTGTGTGTGTGCGCCAACTGCTTTCTAGACAATAGAGAGCCACTGTATCTTCTGTGTGTTTATCAAAACTCTACGGCATACAGTAACAGAGCTCATCCTTTACTTCTGAGTTTGTGCAGCCAAAGTTATTGAAACACAAAGTGTGTAACTCTGCATGTGTGTGTTTGTGTATTGATCCTCTCCAGGCTCTTTAAAAGCAGCACTCTGGGAAAGAAACTGACACCAGCACTCCAAAGTCTCAATGCAGCTCAATTGTTTTTATTGATTTATTCAGACCAGCTGGCTGGAGCAGAGAGGGTTCAGCTGAGGACAGTTTATTACTACAACAAAATAGAATACACACCGACATACAAACACACACATCGAGACAAAGAAAAGCCCATACCATTTGTATGTAGTCATATACACACGGGCAGACCTGAGGACTCAACACAACCTAAACTATGAGTGACAACATGAGCAAAACATGCAAATGACTCATCATCTTAACACGTTACCCATGGTTGCCATTTATTTTTTCCAGAGCTCCAGTGATTTCCATCTATATTTTTTACACTCTTTATGTGCATTGCTGCCACACAACGTACCACAGTTAGATGTCTGTAAACATTAGACCTTTAAAGCTAGAGAATACGATTTTTTTGTTCAACTGGTTCAGAGGCAATGAGGCAACAGATGCTGGTACTCTATGTGGGATCAGATCAGATTGGAAGCGGTGCAGGGAAGTGATAACACATGTGCAAACTTTTGAAGCCCTATACTGCACATTCACTGAAACACAAATAGAAACAACACACAAAAGAGACATCTGTAGGTGCACACACATACACATACACAAATGAGCGCTAATATATATATACCCACTTCATACAGCAGACCTCTGTCAGGCAGCCTTACAGAAAATGGTAAGCAGAAAACGATACCCATCACTTTCTTATTAATGAGACAACTCTGTAAGCCCCGCCTGTCTGCATTTGTTGTTTCATCCCCTCATTTATTTAGGTATTTCCTTTACATTATCACCAATGGATAGGTGAATTAGTCAACAACTACAATAATTTGTAGTATAATAAAAGTGTTTATTGTGTCTTTAATGATTTATTTGAAAATTCCATGTGCGCAAAATGTAATATGAAAAACATCGACCATGTATTGTGCTGCAAAAACTCTGCAATAAACACCTCTCGTGTAAATAAATGTACATTTTTGTTCGACTAATTCGGTTGTTTGTGTGTGTGTGTAGGTATGTAGAGCGCACATACAACCCACACTCTCCAAAAGGATATAGCCCCCAAAAGGATATAGTGTTTATGAGAAAACACACACGCGCACACACACACACACACATACACACACACACACACACACACACACACACACTTACCTGCGAGTATGACTCATCCAAGGAGTGCACTGCAGAGTGATCTCCTGTGCCCCACATATCCTCATTTATTAGAAATTACTAACAAAGTGCAAACACACACACGCACACCACGCACACCACGCACAGTCACTTCTACAAGACCAAATATAAAGGGTGTAAACACATGAATGAATGAATGAATGAACAAAAGGATCAATGGAGAGGAAGCGTAGCTGAGTCGTCACATTCCACATGTACACCCGAAGACCATACGCACACACACACAAACACACACACACACACACACACACACACACACACACACACACACACACACACACACACACACACACCTGAAAATGACTCTCCTATGAACACACTCCCAAACTCACTTACACTGCACTGATTCAAACACTCTGCTGAACCATCTGGTAAATTCCTGGATCAACACAAAATTTAGATAAATAATTACCATAAACATTTAAATATTTTTTTAAGCAGAAAGTTCAAACATGTGCTGCTTTTCTCTATATAATATCATTGTTAAAAACTATTTGGCTTTGGTTTTGGACTATCTATCTAAAGGGCTCTGGGAAATTGTGATGGGTCTTTTTCACTATTTGCTGACAACATCGAGAATAAACTAGAAGTTAACCAGAAAACAAGCGGGGGCAATATAAGATGAATTAATTATGGAAATCGTCAATAGTTGCAGGCCTACAATGCACATCTGCTGTTACCAACATAGTGTTTCCCTCACACTGAAAATGTGGTAAATGATTGCACAGCTTTGCGTGCCTACACACACACACACACACACACACTCACACTCTCAATCTCCAAGAAGACAATTCCTTTAAAAGGTTTTAGTGCAAACTCACACATGAATGAACGCACTCAAAAATGTGTAAAAGCGCACACACACCCAGACCCTGCTCAGCAGTCTCCCTGTGAGAGTGTCTGGGTGAACGTTTCAGACTAAAGCTGACATTTCAGACAGTCCCCTCTGGGCCGTCCCAATTCGGACTCTGCACTTCCTGACAAATGAACTTTGACCTTATGGCGGCTTCCAAGCACATGATCAAAACCCTCCCTCGTGACCCAAAGGTCGCTTGCTCCCCTCAGGTCCCACACACAGAAAAGTGAACACGTGTGTGACTACGAGAGACAGAGGGAGACAAAGAGAGACCCTTAGCACACAGTTACTCAAACTGATTAAGCATCAAAGCAACTTAACCTCAAAACTGAAGCAGAAAAATACAACTTAAGGCAGGCAGTGGCCTAACTTCCCCTTCTCTCTTTGAGATTCATCTAACCTTCTCTCTCATTCTTCACTTTCATCTGCTTGGAACAGTCAGAAAATAAACAACTCCGGCACTAAAAATAGACTTCATCTTGTTTTCCCTTTTCGCAGACTTGGCCTTCCCACTGTCCAACTTCTCCTTCAACTTTTTCTCTTTCGTCTTGCCAAACCGTACATCTACCGAAACCTCTCACTATCAATTTGGTAGGTACTCTGTCTTGTCTCTGCTGTCATGTTCTCTCATTTTTTGTACCCATCTTCCTCTCACTTAAACCTTCTCCCAGCAGTCTTCCTTTTTTTCTACCCCTCTCCTCCCTTCTCTACCCTCCAGTTTTCTCCCTGGTCAGTGGCGGGTCTTGAGAACAGGCCTTGTGCAATAGCAGTTGCCTCCATATTTGGACACGCTGATGGAACCGAGGGACGAGGCTCTCACACGATCCTCCTTCAAATACGCTCCCATTCCTCTCTCCCATCCATCCATCCATCCCTCCCTCCTCCCTTCTCTCTTTTGTGCCATTATTTTCGTCTGGGGAGTTCCTCACTCGCTCCCTCTTCTTTCCTCCCTTTCTTTTTTCCCTCCACTTCTCCAATCATTCTCTGGGGGTTTAATAAAGCCTCTATTGGCAGCCTAGTGAATCAGAATTTCTATGTTTGGGTCAAACACAAGACTTTTGTCACATCATCCCTGGGGTAGAGCAGGGTAACCAGAACTTGTTCTAGCTGGGACCAATATCAAAAGGACTAAAAGTCTGGAACACAATGAGAAACACCGCTTGAAGATTTATTGCTGCCAAAAAATCTGGTCAAAGTAAAGGTTTTTTGACCTCATACATATTTGATTTAGTGATCAAACGACATGAAAAGAATTGGAACGAGGATTCAAAAACAGCAGAATGATAAGCAGAATTGACCAAATCTAAATGATACCCAAATTGTAGTCGTCCCCCTCTCTCTTCCTGTTTTCCTGTTATTTTCCACTAACATTATATTTGACTAGTGACGGCAAAATGGTTCAAGAATACATACATCCTGATTTTAATCATTCACCATCTTGTTTGTTAATGGCTCTTCCGCCAGAAGATCCTACAAGTATGTGACATGTAGTGCAGTGGGTTGACAGGAACAGTGACGCACTCCAACTGTCACTGCGTCACACTGACAAACACACACACACACACACACAGCTGTTAAAAGGCATTTTTGAGTCTCACTTCAAATAGGCTCAGAGTTTCTCTCGGGGAGGCTGTCGCTCAGCGGCAGAGGACAGTCCTTGAGCAAGAAACGACCAACCTTGGTCCCTCTGAAAAAGGGGACGCCAATGACGACTGACACGTCACTTTGTTTCATGCATGTGCAATCACATGGTCACAAATGAACTCTAAGCACGCTGATAATTTAACAGTGCATTATTATTATTATTATTATTATTATTATTATTATTATACTTCTCTTTGTGTGACATATACGTTAGGACTGCACAAACACACTTGAATTGTATGGTCTCATTTGAGTCATACAATCGTTGCATGGCGTGATTCATTCTTCCGTACCCCATGGATTTGTCGACCACTCACACACACACACACACACACACACACGTACCTCCCACGCTGCCCTAAACTGGACTGTGGGAAATCCTTGGGAATGGGTCATGACCAGAAAATATGCTGCATCTTCTGCCCTCTTCTTCCCTTGCTCCCTCCCTCCTCTGTTCTTCCCTCGAATGTCACACAACTCTCCCGTTCCACAGACCACCAGGGAGCAGCGCTTTACATGCTGTTTATAGTACAACTTGACTAATGCAGGCCAGTACTTACATTTCTAGACAGAAATCTCAGATGTTTTGTGCCAAATGCTACATTTACATACAGCGCATTAGCTTCAGGTCTTTAAAAAAAAAGGGGTCATTGCTTGTCTCACTAACTTACTCAGATAGAAAGATCTATCAAAATATTCTCAATTGAACTGCATGTAATTCAATCGCAAAATATATTGTAAGCAGTAATGTTGGGTGTACACCCCACAATCCTCCTTTATTGGAGATACTAACTCGCTAGCTCTGACTAGCTCCCCCTTTGTTATTCTCCACATACAAATACTGAACAAAATAACTTCATGTTGCTTCTTTGAGACCAAAGGGCACACTGGGAAACAGAGGAAATTATTGACTGAAGTAGGCAGGTTAAGGGAAAGTGGTGAAACCTTCCTTTTAGACATTCACTACAGGGTGTGACTTCCAATGAAGTCTCACAGACATCATGGGGGAAGGTAAGAATAAACAGTTAAAGCACTGTCCTCCATTAGAGTTATTGTCTTGCTTATGCTGAGAAATATTGGGTTTATGATTGCCTAAATCTCATCCTTACTTTCCCCCACATTGGCTATTACTTCTCTTTCTCTCCCTTATTAGCTCTTTAGGTATATAAACCAGCGCAAAGGAAGCTCATGGATTTTTTAACAGGCTTGAGGCCGCACTCTGTATCTATTATTCAGAACAGCCGTTTAACACAGCAGCACTCCAGCATACTTGAGTTGGCGCATACACACGCACAAACACACAGGGCAGCAGAGACAACCAGCTGCTGTTGCCACACTGGCACATACAGCTGTCGCAAAAGTGGAATTTTAAACAGTTGTCATATTACACACAAAATACAGAATAAATAGCCGGTAAATGGGAAATATTAATGTGGCCCCATGTGTTCAAACTCAAAATCAAGTTGAGAAAGCCATGACCCGGCCTTGACCCATACTCACACGCAAACTCATTTGATTCTTGACCCCTGCTACTCTGACTCGTACATTTTGTATGAGCCGGTCAATTAGTAACAGTATGACAGGCGTGTCGGATAGGCCTTCGCCCCCAGGAAGGCAATCATTAGGACTGTGCAGCATTTGAAGCAATATGAAATAATTGGTTATCTTATCGCTATCAGCCATCAGAAGCAGGTAATTATTGGTTATCGTATCGGCCATGCATCCATAATCTGTATTGTTCGCTGTGGACTTAAAGGTATATTGCCAAAGAAAAAGGCCACACTGACAGAGCATTTGATCTTTATTGTGTTTTCACACGACTTGAGTGTTTATGCATGCCACCTTTATCAATATCTACTTAATGTTTAAATATTTGCTGGTTTATTTTAAAAGGTTCACATTTCACTCCCAGTGTAAAAACTACTGCAGCGTGGCGCCAGTGAACAAAATGCATGTCATCTTGTCTGTAATAAAACAGCACCAGGCAGTGAATGCATCCACACACACGGTTATGTAGTTCTTCATTGAATGCCTGACAACTTCCAAACCTTTGGTCTCTATCACACACGAAATAGACACACGCTGGAACTGGAGCAACCTGTCAAAAAGTTTAAACACAATACAAGCAGGTGACTCATCTGTTTGGGATTTACTTAATTACAAAATGAGCTTCTTCTAAAAATAGAAAAATGTAACACATTGACAGCAAACTGCCAGTAGACAAGTTAAAGATTAAGTGTGTGTGTGTGTGTGTGTATGTGTGTGTGTGTGTGTGTGTGTACTACACATGCAATCAGACTAGGACAGGGTTGGGCACGCTTATCAACACTGAACACACACACGCACACGCACACGCACACACACACGCACACACACACACACACACACACACACCCACACACATGACTCCACACATTCTTGAGCAATTGGAATGACAAACTTCTTGTGAAATGTGTGGGGTGGATGAATAAAAGAAAGCTGATTAGACGACTGCGTGGGAGAGAGAATGAGCGTTTGACAGATCCTCTAAGAGAGAGCGATGCAGAGCATGACACAAAGTGTTATTACAGGTCTATTAGGATAGAGGGTGGGAGATGAGAGAGAGAAGACAGAAGGCTGTCTGCAGAACACTCCCGCTATCAGTGCATCTGGTCTCCCCTTATACTCTGCTGGTTCGTTGGCTACTGGTTGTTAAATTATGATTTAGTGTCGGATCTATGTCGTCTGGAACACACACACATAATATTAATGATAATGGAATCAGTATGTACCTAATATAATATTGCATTATGTAAGTAATGCGCGTAACAAGTCATCTGTGTGCAGACAATGCACACAGTGTGCATTGTCCAAAACACTGTGAAGGAAAAATACCCTGTCTGGAACTCAAACTTGTGTGACAAACATTTATCTCAGCCATCACAGAATCCTAAATACAGTAAATTAAATTGATTCACACATAAGTAGCAAAACACTGGTGCTGTCAAGGATATTATTCAAGGGGAATTTGACAAAACCGGGATGTTACCACTATCAAGTCACATGAAGTCCAGTTTAGAATTAGTCATTGATAAAACATGAACTCTGGTCTTCTTTAATTGACTTCTACAGACCTTGGGAAATAAGTTATAGTAAAAATGTCGATAGAAAACAGTTACCTTTCTGATTACCACTGCAACAATCACAATGTATGATCCCACATCGAGAGTCCCCTTTTATCACCTCTCTACTTCAACAGTAAATTACTGCCCGGCCTCCGTCTTTCTTCTGATCTCACATGTTCAGCTCTCCTCTTACTGGACGACATTTTTCTTTTTATTCTGTCATCATACACAACGACAGCCAGACGCAGACAAAGACACACTAACATGCTTGCGAGACCACCTAGTCAAGTGATAACAGTTGATCTTTGAACCTTGTAGTGGCAGCGTTGCTAAAAAAGCCAATGAGGGACGAGTAGCGGGGTCGAAACAACACCATGTTGGGTCACAGAGGCCTCTGGGCAACTGGCTCTTCTCAACTTTATACAGGAGCATTGCTCTCGCACAAACGCACATATAACAGAGACACAGGAGGAGATATGTACGAGCACACAAAGGAAGGAGGGACATACTGAAGGTGGTGTGTGTGACAGTGCAGGACAAGAACATCGAGGAGGAGGAAGAGAGAGAGAAGAAAGAGAGAGACAGAGAAACATGCACACAGGGAGTTTAACACGAAAACAACATTAAAAAGCTTCAATTATTTTCTACCCTCAGTGCTCACCTCTCAGTGATAAATCTCTCTCACACACACACACACACACACACACACACACACACACACACACACACACACACACACACACACACTTTGTTTGAATGGGCAATGTAGCGCTTTGGCTCTCATTGACAGGTGAGACAATTATACTGCAGCAGAGAGAACAAACTTTCAGCCGTCTGTCTCCGCTGTTACTCTTTACACCTGTCCTTCCTGTGCTCTGTAATCAAATTCAAATCTACCAAAGACTAAGGCCGTAACTAACAATTATTTTCATTATCGATCTATATGCCGATGTCTTTAAATTCCATATATATTTTTATTTTATTTTCATTCTTTCTTTATTATTTATACATTCCTAATTCATTGATTCATCATTTATTATTGTATTGGAACCATTCAATATTTGCTATGTGTCCCTTAAAATGACTTAAATGGTTATTGTTACGAAATCATTTTCTGTTGATCAGCTCATCAATTAATAAACTAATCTCATGGCTGTAGATCGTACAGAATATGACTTTTTAACAGCAGATATTGTGACTCGTCATAGTCGAAAAAGCACATGTATTACTAATAACATGAACAATGTCTCTGTTCTATTCAAGTGTCCCAGTAAGACGTGACAGCGTGACAGTGAACCAGCATGCACCATACCTGTGCTTGTTCTACTGTGACATGTCAAAATGTCTTCTTTTCATATTGCCTTGCGTTTCCTTTATATCTATATCTATCTACCTACATAGCCTCAATAAAAACTTCCCCATCAGAGAAATTACTGTACATCTTCACCTATTAAATACATTTCCATGACTCCGCAAGAGAAAACAAGATGAAAAGGGGAGATTTTAACAGACTTAAATCTGCACAGTAGGAATTACCAATCAAGAGAACTATAGACGAGCACATTAGGCCTCTTGCAATGGAAAGCACACTTTTCACAACAGAGTTCTTCACCTAGCTACAGAGCCACCTAAATGTTGATGGAGGTGGTATGGAAGTGAGATACTTGCCTATGAGACAGTTCAAATGTTACCTTTAGCAGACAACAGTGGATAAAGCCAGAGTGTAGCATGGCAGAGCCCATAACCCACTGGGGCTGCTGCATGTTTAGGTGACACTTTTGATTTAGAACAGACTAACCGGCCTGAAGGCAAAGACTTTCCACTGCAACACACTGCATTGGAAGAATAGACGTGTTTGTACACAAAAACATAAAGATACATGCAAACAAGCACCTATTTGTGCGTGAAAACACACAAATATGCACACACTCACACAGCACCTCCAGACTCACACAGACTGAAAGTGACAAGGTGCCAGTGCCACCTTATGATACCATTAGAGTAATTCAAGGTCCGAACCTTGAGTCTGCAGATATACAACATGCTGTTATACTGCTCTGTAACACAACGCTGAACAAGGGGGAGCCTAAAAAGGCATTAACGCAGCAGATACAGGCAGGACATAAAGACCAGCTAAACAAAATACCAGGGCAGGAAACTGCACTCCTCACCACCTGCAGTAGAAAACGGGTGTGTTTGCATACAAGAAATAGAAAGAGACAAGGCAGGTCTGGATGGGGAAGCACAGAGGAGACTAGAGCAGTCAAGCAGGAGGACTAGGGGCAGCCGATGACAAGAGTGACATTCAGGTACAAGGCAAAGCAGGGAAACGGAGGGTGTGTCCATCATAGTGTCTCACTGGATATAAATGGGAGTGAGATGTGATGTGACACAACACAACACACAACACACAACACACACAGACACAGAGCTTGCAGGAATAGAGAGGATGAAGGAAGTGTAGGCAAGAGTAGAACGTGACTAAGAGAGTGAGAATGTCCATTACCGAGTGACTGGCACAAACTGTTAAAATATTGCTTATTTTAGGCAGTTCAAATTCAAAATCCCCACTGCATACCTGCATATTTAATGCATTTGTCAACTGCGGTATGACTCATGACTGCATCTTATATTAAATACATAAGCAGATGTGTGAGATTTGGCAGTTAATATAGTCTACGTGTCCTGTACTGCTCTGTGACAGGGGATTGTATTCCGCTGTGTCACCCCTCACAATCCATTACGTGTATCACTTCAATTCAGTGCATTTCTGATAAGACTACTAACAAACTACAGTATTTTTTCTACTGGCTGCATTCATGGTCAAATAAAGCTGTGTTTGCTTAGTTGTTGTTGTTTAAAGGAGAGCTGGGTGCTGGGTATTTAGGGACTAACAGACAGAGAATGGTTGAAAGCACGCTATCTGAAGCGAATCACTCGGCCTGCTGGGGGATCTATAGCAAAGCCTCGACTAAAGACAGGCCGACAGCAATAAAGCAGTGTTACACAACAGACCACATGTACAGGCCTGGGTGACAGGTGAGAGACTGAGGCAATGATTGTGATAACACCACGAGGATGAGGAAAAGCAGAGGGAGAGATGTGGGGCGTGGAAGGAAAGGAGACAGAGAAAGAGGTGGAAGCAATGGACAGAAAGAGGTGGGGGAATAAATAAACAAAAATACACCAAATGATTCATCTTATTACTCATGGTAATATTTCACAATAAAAGATTCTGTAAGGAATGATAAATGTAGAAAGATACTTAAAGTGTCCGCCAAGAGAAAGAGACGCAGATGTCAGGGAAGATGTCTTATAAAAACTGAAGGTATTCTGGTTGTGTGACATATCTCTGGCAAACTAACATCATGAACACCTACAAAAACTGATCTGTTCATTGATTTCGTACATTCTCAGTAACTCGCTTCAACAAATGTCTCCAGTCTCTATGTCTCACACACAAAGCAGTAGTGATTCTGACAATTTACTCACTTACTGAAGTGGTATGTTGATTTCTCTATAAACAAAACTGTGTCAAACCCTTTTTTCCATACTGCTCGAGAAGCAAACTGTTAAGGTCATCTCTTTCTCTGAGCAGGAAACTGTGGGTCTCTGTTTCAGCAGGAAACTAGATGCCATTCTCCCCTTTTCACTCCCTCAACAAAAGCTGCATGTCAATATCTCACTCTGCCACTGATCGCCAGTCTGGAAATAGAGAGTGATGGCACCATTTAGAGCCAAGTGTGAATACACTCTGACACAAGGCCTGACAATAGAACAGACAGTCTCTGTTCGCGAGAGACCTAAGATTAGACGGCCCACGAGGAATCCCCTGCATTGATGCTCCTCTCCACAGAGTATTGAGACAAGTGGATGTTGAACAAGTTGCAGACAGTACAATGTATTTCCATATCTTTCACCCTTTGTCTGATGCCCGGCTAGTCTCTGCACCTTCGCACAACTATTCCCATCCTCAAAGTGGTGGGCACAATATGATAAACACGTGTTTCATCCACTTAAATCCAGTACAATAACTGCCTCAGAACAGTAAAGCCGGGCAGTACTCTTTTATCAACTGCAATCTCCAGATCAAAAACTGATAGCTAGGAGGAAAAACTGCTCATGGAGGTCAGACACTTTGAACTGCAGGACTAAGCAGATGTTTGTATTGTTTAAAGCTCTATTCAATCCAAGAGAAGGCCTCAGCTGTGTAGCCAAATCGATCTTCATAAATGTAACAGCCTTAAGTGAGAGCCATCCCTGCTGTATATAACACATGTACACTCATCCTGGCTTTCCTTGTTACATAAGTATCCATTAATAGTGTTACTATGCAATATTGATATAGTTGATATGTGTCTGTAGCGAGGATTTCAAATCCATCTGGTGTATTTGCAGAGTAAAGGGTTCTAATCTCAAAGACACAAACCTTTGTCATTCAAATACAGAGCGCCAAAATAATCTGTGGAGTGCTTCTCCTAAATTCGTACAAAACCACTCATAGCAGAAGGCAGTAAAGGTCATTATACAGAGGGTCATTTATGGAAATTTGACAACAATTGGCATTTGTTATCATTTGCCACTGAATGTTAAATGACATCCAATTGACATAAATCAAAACATGTCTGTCTTCCTGGTACTCTAACCCCTAATCGTGTAGCCTGATCTGCTTCTGTTGGTATAGAGTTTCAACAGGACTAACTGGCCAGATAACATATTTCAGTGCTGTATGGGCACGTGGTGACCCGACTCAACCCTGATGACCAAGTGCACATGTTCAGACAAGGAAGGATTTTAACCTTTACCCTATATGTGACAATATTCAAATGCAATGTCCTCTTCTTTTTCTTATTACTATATATGTTTTGCTTTTGCTGCATTGATGGACTTTTCATCACAAGTTCAATGGACTACATTTAAATGTATTTTTTAAATTGCAAATGTATCTTTTTAAGCAATAACCATAATAAGTAGAACCTGTGTTCAGGATGAGCGATCGTCTCATCGCGATTGCTTTGAATTTCCATACCTAAATATTTAACTTCTGCACACTGACTTTCAGTTTATGGAGAGAACTCATGAGTAAGTTAGAGGTGAAAAGCCACTTACCCTTAAGTTTCTCCACCACACTTTGCCCGGCTCTCTCCGCCACCCGCCCGTCCTCCCTCTGGTAATGGTCATCCAGGAATCGGGCTGTAGCTTCTGATAGGTGGACCTTGCCCGCCACACCCAGCTGTTCCATCAAATTAGCCAGATTGACATCATTCGACCAAACATCAAACTTGAAGCGCTTCATTCCCAGGATACCACACAGCACGGTGCCTGTATGGACGCCGACACGCATGCTGACGGTCTCACAGGTCTCCTGGCAGAACTGTTCAATGGCCTGGATCATGCCCAAGCCCATCTCTACACAGCAGTAGGCGTGGTCCGGCCGAGGCTCAGGGCAGCCAGCTACACAGTAGTAGCAATCTCCTAGAGTGCTGATCTTCTCACAATAGGTTAGTTCACAGAGCCGGTCGAAACGTCCAAACAGATCATTGAGAAGGCCCACCAAAGCTGGTGCTGACTTATTGGCAGACATTCTAGTGAAACCCACAATGTCCGCAAAGAGGATGCTGACAGGCTCCATGCGTTTCATATTGAACGGCCGGAAGATTATCTGTCCTCCGGGGATGGAGGTCTTCTTGCGTTTGTGATTGTTGTAAGGGTTATTCTTAGCACTTGTGGAACTTTGGCCTTGTGAAGCTCCACCGCTTCCTCCACCACCCACTGAGACGGCTGAGGCGGAGCAGGCACCAGAGGAATACCGCTTGCCAGAGTTATCACCACCGGCCTCATCATCACCTTGCTTCATTAACTCATCTGCAACCCGCCGCGGCATGACAGAGTGGATCATTCGCTCCTTCAAGGCCTTCTCCACCTCCAAGTCTTTGCCATGCATGATTGCCTGGCCCACTTTGAGGAACGTGCTGCGGGAACGCACCTCGGACATGATGAACAGGTGGATGCCAATGACATGGGCACACAAGTGGAGCAGAGCTTTGGCCGGGCCCAGCCAGCGGAGGGTGTCTCCCTCCCAATCAGAGCCTGAACCCGCCAACCCTGTTCCCCATTCAGTATTTTCATAACTCCTTTGAAGCATTGGTAGCCATTCTAATGCCTCAAATAATATAGAATACAGCAGCCCGAGCATCACTGAGGCATACAGACGGACATGGAGGACGCTGTATAACAATAACAGAACTTCCATGCACAGGGAAAAGGTGCCCACAGGGGAGATGCAAGGGGTTGGAAGTGCTTTTCCTCTGTCTGGTGAGGGATATGAGGCGTTCCCACCGCCAGCCCACTCCAGCTCAGTGTAGCCAGCAGTCTGTATCTGTGGAGCTAAGGTGATGGCGAAGGTGACCGCGATCAAGAGCAAGGAGGTTTGGTTGTACAGCCATGTGTAGAGCTGGGTTAAGGTAAACAAAAAGAGGAGCACTAGGAGGACTAAAAAAGAGGCTGTGGGTGCTAGGAAGGTCATGGGGTGGCAGCGGTCACTATTGACCCCAAAGTACACCCCCCAGAGTACAGCTGCCACTGCCAGGTAGAACAGCACATAACGGAAGCGCCGCTGTGTCTGAGGAAAGCACCTCTCTTGGCACGCATCTTCCAGGATGGGGGAGTCAAATTTGGGGTCCCAGCACTGAGCAGCAGAGCGTTCGAACAGTGGCGGTGCTTTTCTATGCACCCTGGAAGTGGAGGTCCCAGCTGGTCTGGAGTCTGCTGAGCTGCAGCTGGAGGAGATACTGTATTTGTGGAGGTTAGGGTTCATTTTACTCACAGCCCCATAGCCTCCAGCTCCTGCTCCACTGCTGGCAGCCTTTAGTGGCTCATGTTGATGCACGTGTGGCGCGCTGTTGGGAATCCGCACGGTCACGGCGCCATCCCCGCTGGAGTCGCAGCTCACTTCCGTGCCATGCATGAGAAGCTGCCGGTGATGTTGCAGAGTGGCCATATTGACTGGTGTGACGAGGAAACGAGGGGCGCGGGAGAGGTGTTAAATATTAATAATATCTTCTGATTGGCCTCAGGCTAATAGACGCGGTGCGTGGGCACCGTGTGTGCACATGTGGCACGGAGGAGGCGGCGGGCAGAGAGTGAGCGGCAGACAGAGAGGGGGGGAGAGAGCAAAGGTGTTTGTTGGAATAATCACAGTGCATGAATAGTGAGCACGACACAGACGTCTTTGCTACGCACACAGCAGCCTGCACACTCACTCACACAAGACGCGCCGTTCCAGTTACTTGAGCAGTTCATTATCCGACCCCGGGTTTGCGTCAGTACTCACATTACATGCATCCTTCTCCAAAGAGGCTCTGGGTTTGAGCCCGACTTTCTCTCCAGCTGCGGTAAAAACACTGTCATCACTCTTTCTGCCTCTTGAATTGAACATCCTTCTCGGAAAGGACTGGTTAGTGATGCAACGGGTTTTTTTTATGTCTTCATCAAGTCGGTCCTGACATTACATGACTGGAAATGATCTCCTTTGGATGTGCGTAATATTTCGATACTGCTGACATTACAAAGTCAGACAGCGTCTGGAAAAAATGCCTTGATTTATCTTCATTCCGAAATGACGTTGTTCGCGTGGAAAAACAGAGTTCAGGTCCAGGGCTTCATTGTATGAGCAGATACAGATACAGCCTGTCAACAGTTGTGCACAGCAAGTGGCTGCAAAAGTTACACTGTGGCTCTTACAAATGCGACAAATGGCCAATTTACACTTCCTTTCCCAACTAAATCGTGTCGGTATGAACAGCCGGTAGTGCTAAAATAAAAATGCGTTGACGGTATTAATTTCAACAATAAAGCATCCTAACTGTAAGAAAAATACATGTTTTTAAATGAAGAAAATCAGTTTTCACCTAAAAGACTATTCTTGTTTCACATAAAGTAGTTTACGTTATATGCTATGAATGTTAAAAAAAAAATAAAATAAAAAATATTAAAAGCCGTCTTAAATTGTGGGCAAACTGTAAATTCCGTTAATTAAAAAAAGTGGGTGATCTGTAATTAAGGCGGCTTTACCTTGCCTACATCCCTTCTCAGGCATGGCTCAGTGTGCTAAGGATTTGCATTCCTGATTCCCATACATCCTCCTTTCATCTTTATTCCAGCGGACACATGAAAATAGTCCAGACTGAGTTATTTGGGAGCCCTGTCCAGTCCAAGATCCGGATCATAAGAGGCCTGACAGGCAGGCCTATTCCCACGGATCCAGCCCCGTCCTTTCCTGAACTCCCTCTCCGGATCTCCACCGTTTATTCCTCCTCTGCCTTCCAAAGAGGGGGTCGGTGAGGGGTATGCGCTATTCAAAGACGCGTAATCCGAAAAGAGAAGCGCAGAAAATACCATCCACTGGCCCAAATTAGTGTAGGTTTGCCTCTGCTGGGAGTGTCTGCAACTTGTTGCGCGCAGTTGGCAAAATATACAGCTATGAGGAACAGCCTCGGTCGGAACAGGCTGGTCTATAAATAGTGATGATCAAAACTCTTGCAATAACAACACCAACGGCGTGTAACATTTAAAAGCTTTTCATCAACTTAATCTGTAGAATAACAGAAGCGCTTAATACAAAGAAAAACGTAGTAGGATACTTAAAAAGCACATCGTAAAACGCGTGCAAAACCTCAGCGATAGGCCCCCTCACTTTCCAAAAGCTCCCAAACTTTTTTTTCCCAGGCCGTATTTCCTGCGTTTGGAGAGAAGACCCAGTTAGGAGTCTCTGGTTATTTGGAGCTGAGGCTGGATTTCCTCCTCTCGCATTCCCCCCAGAGCAAAGAAGTAGAAAATCCCCAAGGCAATGAAGGAACCCCCTTGGATATCTCCTCGGTGGGATTGTCAAAACCGCCCCACAAACGACACTATCTCCTTATCTCAACCAATTCCTCAGGTCTGGATAGCACTAGTTTTCGCTGGCATGCATGTGTCCAACAAACACAACACTGTGCGCTCTGGCTGTGGTGCGTCCTCTTCCGTCCGCCGCTGGTTGCCTCCCTTTCCCCCCCACCCCCCCACCCCCCCTGATATAGCTCCCTGCTGGAGTATGGGGCTAAATAAAAACAGACCTACAGCGGGAGTTTTGCGGCTGCTTTTCCGTCTTATGCGGGCGAACGTAATATCTCCACTCCAGTAGCTGCCACCATCTTCGCTGTGACTGGGTCGGAAATCCTCCCCCAGCTGTTGTGGCGGTGCGGGTTGGTGGGACCAGTCTGTCAAGCAAACAACAGTTTAAAAAAACACGGTTTCCGGTCTTTCCTTTCAAGGCGACCAATAAGAAAAGTTAGTTAAAGGTTTCACATGGGCTCGTAGCGTCCTGAAAAAGCTACAGAGTACAGGAAAGCTTAGACAGGAGGTACACTGTGTGTATTTGGTTAAAGAAGCACGATTGAAAAGAATAAAATAAAGATAGTAAAGGGTAAGTAAGTCAGTAAATAATCAAATATATACAACAACGACAGATGTTGAGATCTACATCCTCACCTGACACATCTGCATTAACATTACACCAGGCTAGTATTATTTAATAAATGTATTAGACTTTTTGACAAACGTAATTTGTCATTTATGGACAGAAAAAGAGGTAGCATAACGTTAATTGAGCCAGAGTTAATTTATAAAGCTAATGTTCCTCTCTGGCCCCTGGCCCTATGTAAAGGAAGGCACCCCACGCGTTGAATAGCACAACATAGTTCATTTATTTCAGCTAACGTTATATATCAAAGCATAATACTTTGTAACGTTACATAACATAGCCTTTTACTGATACCTAACTAGTTAACTATTATTATATTTTATAATTAATTCATACCAGCTTTCAGAATGACAGTCATCTTAATGACACACTGATAATTAATGCAATGCTAGCTATGCATTTCTGTAATGATGGTAAAATATCTCTGTAGCTGGTAGAAACATGGATGAAGAAGATGAGAAGAAGGTATAACTCGGCTGCTGGCCTAATATGAATAATACTTTTAACTCACAACGTTAACGTCACTTACATTTGTTTAGACTGAAGACAGGTCAAGCTAGCTCTTAAAAGGCTAATGTTAGCAAACGGTCGACGATACGTAGCAACACTTATTTCCCACAGTAACGTTAACCCTGAGCGTAGAGGTGAACTGAACGAAGCTGTGTTTGCCACAAACTAGTAAGCAAGTGAAACACAAACAATGAGCGGCTTTAATCTGAAGGCAGACTCTGACCTCCGGTGTGTCCCCGGTTGTCTCTGTGTGACTTGACGGTTGGTGCATGTCCAGAGTGGAGCTCTGCTACGTTCACGTCACACGTGAATAACAGTCTCTACTTCTAAAACCGTCACCACTGATGTTTCCTGACGGATCCTCGCGCTGCTCCTGTAAATAATGATCACCCCCCCCCCCCCCCCCCCCCCCAACTAGCACTACTGAGTCAGCCATAAACATGCTCATAAACATTAATAATGACATTGCTAACCACAGGCTAGAAAAACTGCTTTCCTGCCATTTCAAGTTATATAAGTTGTTACCAACATGGTTTGTTTTAAATCATTATTTGAACCTGTAGCCGATCATTACACTCTCAAGAGGTCTTATTCTTTCAAATGGCCTACTGCCTAAAACTTGAGAATAAAATTAAAATAAATAGTTACCAGTCTTTACTTTTTTATGGTTATGCAGCATGACATAAACACTAATGCATTAGAAAGGGTGTGTTAATTAGTTAAAGGTGTATTATTGATTAACCCATACCAGTCTTCTAGTTTAATGTCGCTCCCTCTAATAAATATAGCAGTGAAGCAGGGCCTATGACATCACATTGTGGCATTATTATGTAGCCTTTTATAACACATGTATGAAATAAGATAAAAGAATGTGACCTGAATTATTCAGAAAAGCTCATTGTTATTTCTCACCATTTTCAAAAGTATTGTATAGTCAATGCCTCAAAGCAGTAATCTTCTCTCTACTTGTTGTTTCTCTCTGTTCCATGATTACACCTCCAAAAGTGACAGCTGGTAGGAGAATAGCTCAGTTTGCCATTCTGTGCCGGACCGAGGGAAGCAAACGACGTTGTTACCTCTAGTTTGCTCTGAAACATCAACAAAAGAAGTATAAAGCTGAGGTGAATTTTGGGGTGATCTGGATCTTTCCCAACTCCGGTTTGAGAGTGTAGACTGTGCAAGCAATTCATATCCATATCTGTGGAATGTAGTTCAGTGTGATATGTAGGAACATTATCACATCTACATTAGTTTTTATTTGTACATCTAATCAACCTATTGTTGCAAATAAAAGTGCTTTGTTGTGCTTCTTTATCTCGGAAGTCAAACAGGAACAAATGCAGAGAGAAAACAAAGCTAGAGTTTCTCTCTATTTCATTATAGTATTATAATTCACTTTACATTTCATTTCATTCACTTTTTTAGCACCTTTCATATAATCTGGGGGTATCTCTGGGGGGAATTGACATTAGACATTTTCACAAATCAAATCACAGAATGAAGGAAATAAAGAGTTAATAAAGGAACTTGTCAGTTTGGCAAACGTTTAATCTACAAGGCCAAGTATATTGAAGAAGGAAATACCATGAGGAAGAAAGGAGGGTGCTGCAGTGGTGTATTACACAATGAACAATATTCAGGACAAATTGTGCAGAGGAAACACAAAAATCATTGTTATGTATGTCTAAGGCACGTTGGCTATCTAATATCCAAGGTGATATGTGCTTCATTAGCATGAATGGACAATGAACTGGCATTTCTTCAGACCACACTGTACTTTCAACTGGAGATAGTGAAGGGATGAGATTGTGCACAGCAGGTGATTAAAAAGAAGATAAACAAGGTAACAAAGAGTTACAGTGTAATGCAGATTCACTATGTGTGTGTGTGTGTGTGTGTGTGTGTGTGTGTGTGTGTGTGTGTGTGTGTGTGTGTGTGTGTGTGTGCGTGTGTGTGTCTTCCTCCCTTGAAGAAGCCATAATGTTTAAACTTTGAATCCAATAAAGCACAAAGGCCTAAGCCTCTATGCACCATTCAAGTGAGTGTGTAAAAAGTGTAAAACAATAGTCGCATGTTGTAAAGACTGCTGCCACAGACACACTATGAGACAACACTCTGCACACATACAGCCACACCAACATTTACTCTTCTCCCACAGATAAGCAGTGATAATGCGTGGTATGTGGGTAGCTTGTGTGCGTGCGTGTGTGCGTGCTTATGTTCGAGAGCTTACAAGAGGCTTGTTCAAAGAGTTGATAAAGCTGCACTGATAAGTCTGTGTTAGCATTGTGCCTTTAACCTGGGAGCACTGCCTGCTCAGCAAACACAGATTATAATATGAGCTCCATATTTACACGTATCGCATTTATTACATATGCAGGTTTGCTCATGCCCTGTGTCGCGTGAGTGTTTGTGTCATCCTGGTGTGGTTGATGTGATATTTTTTGGGCCGCTGTTGGGAAATAAACTCAGGGTCAGCTGCAGTATTTAAGAGAAGCACCAGTGAGGAGACAAGCTGCCAAAGAATATGGTGACAATAGGCTTAACTCGGCTCATATTAAATGGCGAGGATCTTTTCCTGAATTTGTTCTACTTTTGAAAAGCTCATATGCAGCATAGCCAGCAGTGTTGAGGATTCCATGAGACCTCTAAACATGACTTTGGTGCAGTTCGTTTTATTTTAAATAATGGTATTTTAAAATAAATAAATAAATCGAATTGAATCTGGTATCAGTAGTTCCTGTTTACCCTTCAAATCCACAAGCAACCGGCATATTGTGTTCTCCAAGTGCCCAACCAAATGTCACACTCTTAAACTTACTTACTAAACTCTAAACTGAAAAGGTTATCTACATCTACGAGAGGAAAATGACGGGAAAGAGACAGGGTGTCAGAATATTTCATTTCTGAAGACATTTCTTTTAGAATATTTAAGTTAAGAAGGGGTGTCCATGTGGCACTGACAGTTATGAGGGAGCCTTCAAGAGAAAATATTATTTGAAGAATTTCTTAAATGTAGCTGTTCTAGAAATGATTTATACTGTAAATATGGATCATTTTGTCAAAGCAAAGTTAGTTTGAATTACTGTTCAATGAAATGAGTAGGGCACTGGAATGAATTGAGTGCAGTTAAAGGAAGTTAGTCAGAGACACAAATACAATAACACATACACACAGATGCAAATTAAAATATGTCATCACCACTGGGAATGATGTTTTGTTCGACAATAACACTATTTGTCATGGTGGTCGGCCAAAATGTTGTTCTAATGTTGTGTTACTGTATACATTAGTAATAAATTGCTGCATGAAAATACAGCATCAGACAGTTCATTTATATTCATTATGGCATTTGTATCTTAAGTTTTATTGTTGATTGCAAGCAAAATGTGAACTATTGTGGAACACTGGACTAGACAAGTGTTAATAAATGGAAGAATCTTTATTTATTTATCTATTTTTTTCTTCTTGCTTGTACTATTTTCTTGAAATAACATAAGAACTTTGATTGATAATAGAAAATGTTGGATGAGCCTCGTAATCAAGGAACGTTCAAGATTGTATGTAATCGATGCGTAAATGTGGTGCTAAAGAATTTTTTGTTTGTTTCTGTACTAAAAGGGATATTTTGGTTTGAGTATATTGTGATACGCACAGTGTGACATTGTAATCATGTGACCAAGACAAACTCCTGTACATTTAATGTATTTTGTATTTGAAAGTAGACCTGAGAAAGTCATTGTCAGGGTTGAACATGCTCTGCCACATTACTGCGTTTCTGATCGATGTGGGATCAGTCCAAAGAGTGTTTATGATAAACTCTAACAAACTACCTTCAGACACTGCTGTCAATACTCATACACACAGACACTCCCAAGATTGAATCATGGCAAGCTACTAGCAGAGAAAAGTATAAGAATATTCATATAATATGTAATGTTCTACGTATAGGGATAATCTCTGAATGGATTAAAGATATTGTTAAATAATATACGGCATATTTGTTAAAACCCTTGGAACAAAATATTTCTCATATTTCTGGTTATTGTTTGTTTCTTTGGTTAAATTCATAAATGTGGCAGGATGTATTAAACAAGTGCTGAAACTGATCACTTATAATAATGTAAATACCTGCAATAAAGTCATAAAAAAATGTTAATGTTTTTTTTTCTATGAAGGAATTGTTTCCTAATTGTCCTGCATTTGAAATAAAACTAATCCAAAGAAATAAAGTATTTCTACCACTCATGCGCTGTGCAGTCAGTCTGACACTTTGAACTGAGGCGCCTCCTGGTGGCGGCTTTCAGTCACTGCAGGGATCATTTATCAACAGCTATGAAAAAGCAGCATTTTTATTGTTAATGGTGGTTTGGGATGATGTGTGCTCCCCCAGCTGTTAACCATTTAATCATGTTTAATGCTGCTATGTGAGAACAAATTAGTCTGAAACATTTTATTCTGAAGGTGCAGTTTCTCCAGTGTGTTGTGAAGATGAGAGCTGCTGCTTTTACATTTGGCCCATATTCTCCAAACTCCCTCTTGCTGCATTTTGCGGCTAAACAACCAAATGATATGAATTATGTATTGTTTCCATGGAAGAGATTTTAATCTGTAATGTCTGTGTAGCCTTAAAAAGGAAAGCAAGCCTGCAGATTTCGTTTTGTTGTTGTTTACTCAAAATAATGACAATTACAAACAGACCTAAAAGAACAAGGAAAAGATTACAATTTGAAAGGAAATGCCCATATGGCATGCAACCGCGTTGAGGTAAAACTAGCAACAGTTCAGAGGGCTGAAAAGGCAGCGGTGGCATTAAATAAAAGCTTACATGAAAGGAAAGCTACGACTAAATGACAACATGGCAGTATTCAGTCAATTCAGTCTAAACAGCACAGAGAAATGTTAAACTAAACCTGTTCCTATAATAAACGTAGACTAGTAAAATAAAGAAAAAATGACAGTACAGTATACAGTAATGCAGTGACTAACCATGGTTTTGCTCAATAAAACACTACGAGAGCTCCCTTCTTTATATTTTACTGCCCCACCGTTGAAAATAAGCTTGTTGACGCAATAACGCCCTACACTGGTTTAACTGTAAAAACACAGCACAGCAGTTTATCTCAATCTTCAGACTTTGCAAACAACGCAGAGGACAAAAGAGTGGCAGCATCTACTGTATCACTGGTAGAGTGACAGCGCTGCCAGCATCTTTCTCTGAAGGAGAAAACTTGAATAAATAATGTACAAACTTGAAAACAGTGAGAAACAAGAAAACATTCATTCTCAGATTTCACTAACTTGGAAGGTTACATAGGAAAATATCGTGCTTCGGAGGTTCGTTTCTCCTGCAGACATGTATCACATTTTGCACACAACAATGGCTTCAGATGGCACGACTTCAAGCCTCTTCTTCTACATTTCTTATTCTACCGTAATCAAAGAAATTCACTGTTAGTTTTGACCTACCCAAATACCAGAACGGTATCATACAGAACAATGTGTACCAGAGGGTTGTTGAAAAGTAAAATTGGGTATACTTTTCTGTCATCTACAATTGATCTGAACTGTCCCCATCCAGGTAAAAACAAGCACTAAGTAAGAAGTATTCTGACCCAGGTCTTTTCTCTTTCCCTCTCCCTGCTCAGTCTCCCCATACCCAGTTCTGAAAATCACAGCAGTAAGGATTATTTAAGGAAACCCTCTGGCCGCTGCCGCCATCTGCCTCCTCTGTTCCTCCTGCTGCACCCCTGTCCTACGTCTCACTGCCTCCTCCAGCGATTTTTGGGTTTCTCCTCACACCCGGGACCCTCACAGGTGCCGGGGAGCGGAGGCGGAGGTGTGGGTGCAGCCTTCGCTGGGGCAGGCGTGTCTGCGGCCTTGCTGGTGCTGCTGAGCAGAGCCGGGAGCTCGTACGAGATGGCCCTCTCTAGCTTCTCCAGCAGACAGCCGCCGGTCCAGCTGCAGTGGGAGGAGAGCTGCTTGAAGCTGGAGACCGGGTTCACGCCGAAGAAGTCCTGGTAGGCCTCCTTCTTGGGCAGGTCGAACTTGCTGACGTTGGTTTTGGCCAGAATGGATTTGAAGATGTAGTACTTGTCCGGGTCGTTGACAATGTCTTGGAACACCTCGTAGGGGTCGCTGAACCAGCCCAGCTTGTCGGAGAAGGTCTGGAGGTAGCGGTCCACCAGCAGGGCGTGGATACGGACACGGATGCCGTGCTGGCGGATGAAAGCGATCTTGTTCTCCATCTGATTCTCAATCACCTGTAAGGGAGAAGAGAGAGAAATGAGAAGAGACAGAGGGAGAGAGATAATATAAATCACAGACTAGATGTGTACTGCAAGTGACAAGGATGTATCATACATGTTGAACCAGTCTGGGGAAGGAGAATTGTAGCATTAGTAATAACTAATACTAACAAGTGTTTATTTCTTCAATATTGTAAATGTGCTTATTGTAATGTACCTCCTCTGTCTATATATTTTTATTTATTTTTATATTGCTTGATCATTAATATGTATGTATCATGTATATAGTTCTGTTATTAGGATACTGGATATCTATAAGTGCGCATACATAATGTTTATTTTTTGTATACATTTGTATAAACTCAATAAACATATAGTTCAGAGACCTCATGAGTGTACTAAACTCTTTAAAATGCGGTCAGGGTGAATGTCACTAGTGTTAAATAAAGCAATTACCAAATCAATATCCGTGTATTGAATCATATTGTCAACAAAAACAGGTCAAGAATCCATATCACACCTGGTTGAGGTCCTCCAGCAGAGAGGTCTCCTCCTTCATGAAGAGCTCTCGGCTGGTGTCTGCAGCGTAGTCCTGGGGCCAGAAGGAGCTGACGTACACCCGAGGAGGCTCTGTGACCTTGATGAGCGGCGCCATGCTCCAGAACAGAGCCCCGTAGACCCTCAACAGGTTCTGGGTGGAAAGACTGTCGGCCTTGTTGAGGATGAGGCGAATCTGGGACTCGCGGCCCTTCATCTGCTTGAAGAGCATCTCCAGCTCCCCTCCCACGTCCAGCTTGGTGGGGTCAAACACCTGGAAGATCAGATCTGCTCGATCGATAAACCACTGGCACACGTCGTTGTAGGGGTAACCTGAGGAAGAGGAGCGAGGAGACACCACACATGCAAAGATAATGTTTTAGCTCTGTGAAATGATTGACACTTTGTTATTTGAACATTGCACATATGAAAAGCTTTCGTTGCTCGTATTTTATGGAACGGAAACAAGTAAAACTCATGTTGTCAATGGGCTTCTGGATGTCTGGTTCAGGAAATGGCGCATGTGCTACACAGAAATAAAAGTTGCAAAGATCCCTCAGCATTAATGGATTACTGAACGGGCCTACAGTGTCAAGTGAAAGCCCCTTCACCCACAAAATGTCCCTCAAAGAGAGACGTACCAACCGGGAAGAGACTCAAAATGACTACGAAGAGACATAAAATGACTACAAAGAGATGCAAGACAGCTGCAAAGAGACCACAAGCAGACTCACAATGACTATGTAAAGGGACAAAATGACCACAAAGAGACTGGGTTTATCAGTTCTGTTTTTCAACATGACTGCTACACACACTTTTGATTTGTCTGCCTTTGTTTTCTGTATAAAGATTACTTTTAACTAGTCATTGTAAATAAACTTAATACATTTGAACACTTTAATATTTGATACATTACTCACTGTATGTGGGTATATCTGTGTTTGTGTCTGTATGATGTATCGACACCGTGTGTCATGGTAATTACTGTCTAATGTTGGTTGGATGTCACAGATATTGTTGTAGTCAGTCTACAAGTCTGTTGGTTATCTGCAGGTTTGCTATAAAACGTTTCCGTTAGTAATGGTCACCTCTCTCCTGCTGCTTGCGGTTTTCAATGATGCCGGGCGTGTCGACGAAGGTGACCCTCTCAAGCAGCTTGTGGGGCATCTCGACGCCGACCAGCCGCTCCAAGAAGCCCTGGCCGAACTTCTCCAGAGGTGAGAAGGACCGTGAGCTGTCTGCTGCCATGACGATGCCCTCAATGGAGCGAAACTTCTCCCCGTGCATTATGACGGTGTACTCGGAGGTGGTGGGCTCAGCACCTGGTGGAGGGACGGAGGGGGAATGATTTAACACAATCTGTACTGGAGGGTTAGGCTTATTTATTTGTTGTTGGATCGTTACATTTGATCTGATATTGATACTTTAAACATCACTTTAATAAAATAATGCTCAGCTAGTGATTTGCCCTCACTAAGCATGTATTACTGTACACACTACATGTGCCACTAAATAATTGATAAACACAATAACACCTTTATATTTCCAATGTTTAAATACATAAATCATAACAAACGTATGTTATAGATCATGATTTCTGTATTAATTCTAGTTTAAAAAGCACAATGTTTCTTGCATATTTCAGCACTACATTAGTAGTCATAGCAGCAATAAGCCTTAAAGCGACATTATGTAACTTTTGAAAGGAGACACCATATTCTTTCTCTGACAAATAAAGTAAAATTGATTAGCAATAAAACTTACTCTTCTTTAAATCCATATACTTTTTTTGTTGCTACAACCTTGACTGGTAAGACCAGTCGCTAACGTTAGCTAACTTAAGATAGTGTAACCGACATTACTGCATCACTTTGCTGACTTTGAGACTCGTCTCTACTTACTTACTGTTACACAACATTTTAACGTGTCATAGATAACACAGCCTACTTCACCAGGAGACATGTTTATTTTTTCCTAGTTGTGCTCCCTCACTTTCAGTCAGTTCACCTGATGATAATATATTTAACTTAACTAACTATTATACTATATATGATATTGGATGTTTGCAATAGTCTCACTTTAAGTGAAATGGCAGTATGTGGAGGGTCTTGGGATGATTAATAGTGAATAAGAAAGTGAATAATAAGAAAGTAAGTAATAAATTGTAAAATGTTACTGTAATGTAATCTTCATCACTACTCTGGTTATAATAAAGACAATAGCTCTCTCACAAACAATTTTAACAGTGCAAACCTGTGTAGAGTTCCTGTGAGGTGCCGTGAAGACCCAGCAGGTAGTTGATCATGGAGGACTTGCCCACACTCCACGGTCCCAGGAACAAAACCATGGGCTTGGAGGTGATCTCTCCATCTGCAGAGATTGTGAAGAAGACATACAGAGAAAGTTTGAGAAAAAGAATGAACATATAAAAAATGTGCTTTGGAAAAAGAAGTGTAAGAATTTGATCAAATGTGCTTTATCTTCCATCTTATTTGACATTAGTTATGGCCTTGTATTCCTGTATTTATGTTCATTCTACTTATATTTTCCCTTATTGTAAAGCACTTTGTGTTGCAAGGTTGGATATGAAAAGGTTATAACAAATAGTGTATTATTATTAGAATTATTAGTACTATTACTACATTGTTGAATACAAGGTTCCTATTTCAACGTATCAATTCCACTACAGCTTATCTCAGAATAAGTCAGAATACAGCTTTGCATGAAAATTCATGTTTCTCAGACTATAATAGTTTTGCGATCTCACCTGATTTGCTTTTGTCTTGTGTCATTTTGGGGTTACATGTTTCATTAGCACACAGGAAATAAACAAATCCAAATGAAAATGAACACATTCATGCTCCCCTGACACTTCTGTAGACGTATTTCCATTCTGCACCACAAGGGGTCCCAGAGTCACAGGCCACAGTTTGAAGACTTCATCCTGCTCCTTAGCATAATAATACTCCCTGCCCTCAAGTGCAATGGAACAAAGTTGTCGGGAGTTTGGCCCACACAACGTTCTCTTTAATTTTCAGCAGACAGAGTCATTATTGTGCTTCTCTGTGCGCCTGGTTTGAATAATGTCATGTCCTGGCTCTATTTCTTATTAATCATGACCTTATTTGTCCTTCACTGTTTCTGTGCAACTCAAGTTTATTAAACCATGGAGTGGTGAACTGATAGAGAAGCTCTTCTGTTGGATAGTAATGTTGGCTACATTATGTTTTTTACATGACAGTTAACTGTTGGAAAATGAAAAAGGTAAATAAATAAGTATCAATTTACTTATTTAAAATTATACAGAATGATAATACCTTTATATTTTACAGCACTTGTTTCACTTGAATTAGTGCCAGAGTCATTGTACCTGAATAACACTCACAACAAAATGTCTTATGAAGGCTTCAAAATGCAAAGTGTTCCTGTTGTTCAAGTAGGCCTACTGCCAATGTGGGCCTGTAAGGCCTATTCGCCGTGTAGTCATCTTAATTTCCAAACAAAGCATATGTGGGTTGCCAAGTATTCTATAATGCCAGAGAGGGGTCTTTACGAACAACTAACGTTAACATTATGTCATCTTACTGCTGTGTCCCTGAGTGCAAGTCATACAAGAGGAAGGATTCTGTTTGAATAAGACCTTCCCCCATGTTCCTGTCAATCCTGAAATCTGTCACTAGAGGGTTGTGGAAATAAGGAGACATTGGTCGAAAGTTTCAGGTAAGACTAATGTTAGTCTGGGAGCTAGCATTAACTATGTTGCTGTGATAGCTAGCTAGCTGTTAGCTTTGTAGCCACTGGAAAAGCTTGATTTCGCAGATAAGTTAACTGGGTCCTCAAAACCAGCTACAATCTGGTTAATTGTGTTATTTAAATAATGAGATAACTTAGATGTAACTGTAGGCTATGGTATGCTAAAACGTTAGCTAGCTAGCATTTGCTGGTGTTTGACCCTTTATTATAACGTTAGACAGCTAGTGTACGTACGTAACGTTTAATCAAAATGTTAACTTCAATACTGTGTGTGATATTTGCAAAGTACTGTTAATGCTTCTCTACATGCTGTTTAATCCAGGTGCAACCTCCAACAGGAAGCTGGTTTACCTGTGACTTCATGCTGCCTGAGCTCGTTGTACTTGTAGGCTTGCTCCATTGGCTTGATGGCAGTGTGGTAGATGTCCAACAGCTTCTTCATAGCAACTAGAGAGAGAGAGGGGGAAAGTGGGATGTAATAATTGGGATGACATTTTGGCCAAGAGTATAATTAATGTCCTTGCAACCATTACTGATTACAACAGTTCCTTTGGCAGTGCATGATGAATTGCCCTCATAAAGTTTATTGAATCGAGCTGAGGTGATTAGAAGAGCGGCTCTGCTGCGGCACTTTGGCCTGTCTGAAATGAACCAATCTAGTTTAGGAGAACAGAGAGGCTTTCATGGCCGAGGACAGAGTTACACATTTGAACTGATTAATCACCTGCCTCGAGACGTGTCTACACACGCTCACGCAAACACACATGCATACAGTACACACACTCACACATAACAGCCCCAGGAACTAGACATCATGAAGCTATTTTCAGAATAGTTTTGGCAAAACATCCCCCAAAATTCTCTCAAACTCCCTTTCATTCACATGCAAACACATCTGCTTTGTTTTTTTCATTGACAAAATCGTTATAAACATTTTTTATTTCAACACAGAACTTCAGGCTTTTCCACAGCAATTGAACATTTTGATCAGTAGGATGTGGGTTTCACTGTGTGCACGTGTCACTGTGTCACTAAGGGTATGAGTGTTTGGGTGTATTTGTGTGTGCTGATGGGAGTGAGAAGAGAAATTCCACACCACATAGGCTTACATCAATCATTTTTCAGATTTATATTTTCCTCACCTGAGAACTCTGCTGAGGGTTCATTAGTAGCCAATCGCAGCGTGTCCTCAATGTGTGAGCGGTCCCTCGGTGTCCGGCTTGCTGTCTCACGCTCTGATTGGAGGATCAGACTGTTAAGGTCAAAAGCCCTGACATGCATTTACATGTGACTGTAGGAAAGTAGTAATCTGACAGAGAAGGGAAACACAGTTTTCTATGTCATACACATAGTTAATGACAATGATGTGAAATGAACCACGTTTTCTGTTGACATAGTTTCAAAATAAAAGTGCTCCCCCATGTTTCCTGAGATGTGAGGGACCAGACCATCTGGGCCGAGTACATGCCCAACTGTTATTGTATCATTCATGCTGTTGTCCATCTAACTGTCTGTTCCTTTCCTCTGCTATTTTGGTTTGTTTATTTATGTACCAAAGGTTGTTGCTAATTCCCCTACAGCTACACACAGTGTCATATTCAGGGGGCGAGAGGAAGATAGAGACCTTTGCTGTCATTTAATCTCAGTTAAGTGCCCAGTCAACAAGAATCATAATTTGCTCTCTTACATAAAGGCATACTTTATGTAAGGCTTTATACATGCTTAAATATGAACAGTATATAAGTCATATGAGCCTTTTGTTGGCAAATTGTGAAAAATACCTTTGGTTGTTTTTCATTCTCCTCTGAAAAAGTTATTAATTCATTAATTTTGTAATTAGAAAAGTGATCATTACAAGGGTCTTCAATGTGAGATAAAGGGCTATCTTAAAAGACAAATGAGTTACGCTAGGTGAGGATTAACCCCAGCCATAGGGGATTTGCAACCCAAAACCTGTCCTCATGAATGGCCTTTTATTGCTCTATAAAAAATTCATGGATGATTTATTAACCATTAATAAAACCATTAATTACAACTTGGAAACAAGTACACATTACTAGTTGATTGAGCATTATTTTATAAAAGTGATGTTTGAAGTATCAATATCAGATCAAATGTAACGATCCAACAACAAATAAATAAGCCTAACCCTCCTGTACAGATTGTGTTAAATCATTCCCCTTCATCCCTCCACCAGGTGCTGAACCCACCACCTCCGAGTACACGTCATAATGTATTTGGTTTTGTGTTTTTAATTGATTTTCTTTACTGTCTTTTGTCGCCTAAGATTGTACTAAGAGCTATTATCCTTGTCTCTTTTTAAAAAGGAACGATTGTATTAGCTTTAAAATGTGTCTTACGTGCAACCTGAGGATAACCATTGTTTATTTCTGGCTTCCTTTTTGTCAATGTTTTTGTTGGCTAATAATGTAAATCTCTGTTTACATGATTTCTTGATATGGATGTTCTTCTTTTAAAATGTAAGTCGTGACAGAACAGTTTCCAAAATATTTAGTTTTGTCATCTTGAACTCACACTCTAGGATAAAGCGACACAAACTAAAACTGTTACACTACTCGTGTTAGAAATGTACAGCAGGCTTTCCCCGTCTCTGTCGAAATCAATTGCAGTGGATATTCAAAGACTTTTCAACAACCTGGTCAAAAGGGATAACACGCCTTTCATAAAACAACCTCCAATGACACTCACACTCACACTTTTAAGATTCAGCATTCATCTTTTATAGCAGGTGTCAACACCCAGGCATCAGATAATGGCGTGCTTTCTTAATTACAGAAGCGCTGACTGGATGAGGACAGATTTACTGTAACAGGATCCGTGCTGCTCTTCTTGTCGGTCGCTGCTCGGACTGTCTGACAGAATGAAGGCAAGACTTTGGCCTCTGGTGTCAGTGCACAGATTTAAGTTACGAGGGCTGGACGATAAGGCCAAAAATGTTATTACAATATGTTTTTTTCCTATTGATTGATTGACAATATATATTTAATAATGATAATAATAATGCTCAATTTATAGTTTTAAAAGTTTTCTCCTTCGGTCAGAACTTTAAAGAAACCAGAAGGTTACATTTGGTTTATATTTTCCAGTTATTTATTATCAGAAAGGGTCGGGTTGTGGAGGATTAAATATATATGTACATATATATGACCTCTCACTGCTGCGTGATACTTTGAGCATGCGCACTGTAGACTTCCGCACTAACCCTAACCCGGCTATCTTGCGGTTGTCCCTATGTGATCGGACTGAATTAATCAAATTCTGATACTAAAAGGAATAACTTTGCAGGCGTTGTGACGCTCAAAATAATGTATCCATCGTGATGGATAAATAGCAGCTACGGAGTATGAGCTGTTTGTCGAGTGCTTTTGTAAGTAGGGGGAAACAAATTCAAAGAGAACGTTGCTACATACAAGTTTGACTTATGACATATTACAAACCCAGGGGGTCATATCTTTTTGTACCTTTGTTTTTAGACTGCGTAGGCTGCTCTGCAGTCACCTCCTCCACTGTCACCTCCTCCACTGTCACCTCCTCCATTGTCACCTCCTCGACATCAACAGGTGCCTCCTCCACCAGCTCCTCTTGCACAGCCACATCCTCTACAGATTCTGGTGTGACCTCCTCCACAACAGGTTCTGGCTCCACTTCAGGAACGACCTCTGGTTCTGGATCAGGCTCTGGAATTGCCTCAGGCTCTGAAATTACTTCAGGTTCTGCGACCACCTCTGGTTCAGGCTCTGCAACCACTTCTGGTTCAGGTTCAGGCTCTGCAGTCACCTCTGGTTCAGGTTCTACAACCACCTCTGGTTCTGGTTCAGGCTCTGCAGTCACCTCTGGTTCTGGTTCAAGCTCTGCAACTATCTCTGGTTCTGGTTCAGGCTCTGCAGTCACCTCTGGTTCTGGTTCAGGCTCTGCAACTAT
Source organism: Cottoperca gobio (assembly GCF_900634415.1). NCBI lineage: Eukaryota > Metazoa > Chordata > Actinopteri > Perciformes > Bovichtidae > Cottoperca > Cottoperca gobio. The sequence continues at coordinate 16,569,242 of NC_041355.1, forward strand.
CTCTGGTTCTGGTTCAGGCTCTGCAGTCACCTCTGGTTCAGCCACAGATTCTGCTATCGCTTCTGGCTCTGTTTCCTCAAGTTCAGAATCTGTTTGAGGAAGCTCAACTGGATCTGCTTCTGGTTCAGCCTCTGCAACCTCCTCCTCAGCTTCCTCCTCTACAACCTCGTATATGGAAGTTTCCACACTTTCCTCCTCAGCTGCTGCCTCTGTGTCCTCTTGTGTGTCTTCCCCTTCTGGTTCCTCAACTGCTTCTTCAACAGCAGCTTCTTCCTCTTCTGCAACTTCTTCCTGAGGTTCACTCCCTTCCTCTTCCTCATGGGGTAATTCCTCTTCTTCCTCTTCCTCGATTTTCTCCTCCTCAACCTCCTCTTCAGATGATGCAACTTCCTCAGCTACTTCCTCTTCCTCCACACTGTGATCCTCAGCCTCCTCCTCAGATGTAACTTCCTCTTCCCGGGAAGCTGCCTCCTCCTGCTCTTCCTCTCCATCACTTGTTACCTCCTCAGTGGAAGCATCCTCCTCTGCATGAGCTGCATCTTCCTCCTCCTCTTCATGCTCTGAGGTGGAAGCTGGCACTTCTTCAGTATCTACAGCTGATGGGGGTTTGCAGGGCTGGCATATGACCCTCTCCGGGGCCGGGGTGTCATTGGAGGAGCTCTGGCTGGCGTGCTCCTCTGTTGTGTCACATCCACAGGAGAAGAGCTCTCCCTCCGGCTGCTGGAACTGCAGATGCACCAGATGCTCCTCATCGTGGATGGAGGACTCTGCCAGGAGATCTAATAGGAGGAAACATGGGATTAGACAAGATTACTCTCTGTGCTGGTGTCTCTTTCCCAAATGAAAATGTATGAGTCTTTGGCACCAAGACAAATAAGATCTTGGAGAAAAAAATGTAGAATTCATCCCTGCTCAGAACTATGATCGTCATTAGCAATCTAAAGGGAAATGTTCAGAAATAAACCGACCAATCCGACTGCACGGTGCAAACTAGCTGAATTTGTGCAGACCGGTCACCTTTGTGTGTTACGTCACTGCTTGACCAGTACACAGTCACTGTGAAAGAACAGAGCAGATCAAATGTTCAGCACCCCCCAGTTTACGACTCACATTTCAGCTCCTTGAATGGTGAAACTAAAGCATGGACTATTTGAAGCAGATGTACGGTGAACAGTTGTGTGGAGAATCTAAAAGAAGACAGCTGAGTGGAAAGGGTGCCTTGGAATAGAATTATGTATTTATAGCCATTGTATACATTTATAACTGTTGTAATGGTTTAGTCCTAATTAATAGGAATTCTCTGGAGCCATCTATGGGTTACTGACACCCCAAACACTGGTGAATGAATGAATTTGAGATATTTCAATGTTTAAAAAAACTAAACAAAATATATTCTAAAATAAATGTTTATTGCACAGAAAATAACTTTCTGGAGTTTCTCCAGAATAATATAATTTTGTTGTCAGAAGACACAGAAACTGCATTCAGAAGTCAGAAATACTACAATGCTACGAGCAATAACTCCAATAAATATACAACAATATGTTATACTTGATAGACATAAAGTTTCATCAAAACCAAAGCCATCTTTGGGTTCCTTCTTTCTCTCATGTTAATGAGATGCAAACAAGACGTTTACAAGGTGCTTGCCAACACAGTCCAGATGACATCCAGGTGAACAGACATCACATCCCTCAGCATCATACAGTAAATTATAGTTACTATGGTTTCAAAACAATTACAGCAAAAAAAAAAGGGAACTCCCTCTCTATTACACCACATGCATACATGTACATTAGATGCAAACATAGTGTACAGTGACCTCTATTTAATTATAACTGCCTGCCAGTCTTAAGACTGGGGGAGGCTTAGCGGTACACAGTGTGATATGAGGCAGCTAAATGTACGTACAGTTCATGTTACAAGATAGGGTCAGTATGTGGGATGCAGACTAATAGCTGTAGGCAGCTGTCACAGGTTTTACACGTTCTTAAGGCTTCTAGATCAACGCCCAACACAAGCAAACAGGCCAATGCTAAGGAAGAAGCTAACACTTGATGATAGCTTTGGTGGCAAACAATAATGGATTATTTGAACATCCGGCAGGTACAGAGCAACATTATCATTTATCGTCACCTGATGAACTTAAGTCCAATATTCACTCTCTTTCAGCTCTGATGTGGTCTCTACCAACTCCTCAGGGAAACGTCTCTTTAGCTATTGAATGCTCCGCGGTAAGAAATGATACGATGAAAGCTGTAGGTGAACCAAATCAGTAAAGTTGCAATGAGTTGAAACTCACTATAAAACTCTGTAAAGCCAAAGGGAGCTGCAGATTTAGTTGATGATTCTCTGTAAGTCATCACTACGTGCAACCCCCTTTGTCATTAATCTTCATTAAACTCAATTTTCAGTAAACAAATTGTCTGATTTGCATGTAATTAAACTGAGAATAGTTATTAGTAAGGAGCCCTCAGTCCTGAATCTTTAAAGGCCCTGCACACCCACACAGATGTTTTCAATTACTGTGACTAATTAATTAGGGTGAAGTAGGGTGAAGCTATACTGGATATTTCATGATGGCACAAAACTCTGTACCAATAAGAATGATAACAAACGTACATTTTCCCGCCCTAACAGGTGCAACAAAACGAATAGGAGAATGAGAGATGTGACAGTCAGCTGTAAACTCCCACTTAACCTCGGTGGAACAGAGCTCTCATTAGTTTCACTAGTTACACCTGCGCCTTTCCTCGTTCAAAATGTCTGCTGTGCAAAGGTCTATATCTTTGATTCTGAGAGATGCTACTCCACAAACTTTAAATAAGCTAATCATATGCTTACATGACGTGACAAGGTGCATCAGCAAATGGTTTTGTCCATGGACGTTGCACGTACAGTAGTAAGGCTATCAGCTGCTTTCTGCTTTAAATGTGGATGTGAAAGTACCCGTGTAAAGCCTTGAAGCTGAGTCCACCAAACCATGATCAGCTATTTCTGAGTCAAGATACATTTATATTTTAGGCTAGATGGAAGGCTTAATGCTCATCTAGCATCTGGAAGTTTTGTTAGCTTATCACCTCCTGAGGGGATTGCCAGTGTTAGTGACCACAGAGGACATCAAGTTTATATTCCTTACGTATCCCCGCTGCGTGTATAAAGGCGTTTTGTTCCATAATGTTTTCTGTATTATGATGATAGTTTTGCTCTTGACTTTTAACAAAAGTCTGGTCTTATTCCAAGTTTAAGCAAATGACAAGGAAAGAATCTAGTCATGGCAGGTCAATGATTATTGTATTATGAACACAGTCAAACCCTGCAAGTGAAAACAACAGATTTCCAGTGCTTGACTTGGCCATCATTGATCACAATGGTAATATATAATAATTAGCGAAAGAGCTCAAGTCCCAAAAATAAAAATCTCTTGTGATCTTAAGAGACCGCCACATATTTATGGTGTAATCGTAATCGCTTGCTGGCAAAGGTGTGAGCCTGCCTGGCCTCCACTGTTCTGACGGGGCCGTGATGGAGGTTTGGAAGCTGCCCAATGACATAGTGCAACAGCATAGTCTGCGTTGTAACACGAACAGCAGCAGCCAAGATCCTGAAGTGCGTTGGTGAAGATGGGTTGCCAAAGTTAGGTGACATTACATAACAAGGTCAATGACCATTTACTAGTTTGTTTACTTTACATTGATTAAGATAAATGAGCTAAAGATTCTGTGATTTTGTTCGCCTGGTTCATGTAGGAAGCAGATATTTGTTCACCTTGTATGATGATTTAGGATAAAAGCATTTGACATAAAATGTAAAACAACTTGTAAAAAATGTAGCGGCGAGGCCTCTTCAATTATACAATATGAATATAGTCTACTGGCTTTTCTCCTCTTGAGATAGTTGTGAAGATAAAGTGGAGAGATCGTTTTCTGCAGGGTTAGTGGCCAGTGATGGCTACATTAAATTAAAGTGAACAAAGTTAGGAAGACTGGGGGGCGAACATTTGAGACAGAATACAAGTAAAAAATAGTGGGATCTCTGAGTTGGATATTTTGTGAAGATTAGCGTTATAAAGAGGGTACGTTTTAGCAAACACATTTCCTAAACAATACATAACTGAATTGGAATTTCGAAAAACCAATAAGCAGTTTTCCAAGTAGGTTTTCTGTTTTTAATCACAATAGCAACGTGGCTCGAGGGATGGCATTGTGAGACTGTTAGTTTGTCAATCACTTTGGCCCAGACTGAAATATCTCCACAACTACTGAGTTGATTGCCATAACATTTTATACATTGACATTTGACGTTCAAAAGAGGATGATCTTTACTTAACCTTGATAACTTGGTGATCCCCTGACTTTTCGTCTATAGCCACCATGAGGATATAGGCTATTTATGTTTTTTTGTGAAATATTGCAACATCCACTGGAAGGATGGGCACACAATTTGGTTCAGACATTCATGTCCCTGTCAGGGTGAATTGTAATAACTTTGATGATACCTTAACTTTTCATCTACGTAGCACCATCATCGGGTGAAAATGTTTAATTTGTCCAACGCCTGCAAAGCTAATGACATGACGAGGACTTTGTGTTTGGTGCAAATGAGCAAATGTTAGCATGCTAACAAGGTGAACATGGTAAACACAAAATCTGCTAAACATCAGCGTGTTAGCGATTGGTGGCATATTAACATGCTGACGTTTGCGTCACAGTGCCACTAGCATGGCTGTAGACTCTTAGAATTGTTAGCTAACATACAAATGTTTTCCCATGTCCCTGCATAGCATTCAAACTCAAGTAAACTAAATGGGATGGTCACAGTTTCTCCTGGATGCACATGTGAGCTACAACAGAACAATCCAGAAGTGGGCAATAAAGACTATTTATTTATCTGCGCTGCATGCGTAAACCTACATATACTGAAGCAACGTGGGGTGTTAAGTAATACCAACATTTTACTTTTTTGTTGTACATTCAGGACATGTTGGAACAAAAGGGCTAAACTGCAACATCTGTGAAAAAGGACTCATTTTATCTTTTTTGAAACAAGCCATAAACATAACATAGATATATTATCACCTTACAAAGTTGTTATGGTTAATATAAGCAGCAACAAACAGTTGCCCATGTATGCCTACAGCAAACGTAGAGCAATTTGGCATGGATTTTGGAGTTTAGTTTCTTTCCACCTGATGAATCTAATATTGACTGGTTGATCTGGTTCTTTAGCTGCTAAGAGTTATTTTATTTTGTGAAAACAGCTGAATGCTTTCACTGTAAAACCAAAACAATGAGCTAAAAGATACTAAAACGCATTTTAGAGCTGAGGCAAAGTGCAGTCGGGTGATAACTGCATAATTTAATGCACTGTTAATACAACAATATTGATAACTGAAGCTTGAACTTTGATCGTATTTTCTTATAGTTATTTGCAATGTCACTGTTATAATTTAAGTTGCCTTAAGCTTAAATATAATACCGTCAAAGTTTAGTTGAATGTCTCTCTCTGGTGGTTCCTCAGCCTGCTGTTGCTGCAGTGAGGCCTGGGCAAAGCACAGTGTTTCGGGGATAGAGTGGGACAGGTGCACGGGTGCTGGATGGTACATCTTTGTGACAGAAATAGCCCCACAATGATTCAGAGGGTGTAAAGAAGGAGGGATAATTCCATTTCTATTTTCAGGGAGTGCGGTGCTGTTCTCCTCCCTGTGATTGTCATGAGGCTACTCTGCTTCCCTATTGATCACATTCCCTGCAACAGTGGACGGCTTTGCGTGACTCAGTGTCTCTTTGAAGAGCAAGAACATAAATGCATCAGCACCAGTACTGGTGACATGCACCCTGCTTACTGTGTAAGTGATAGCCTTGATGAAGAATAAGTTAAAGGTCCAGTGTGTAGGATTCAGAGGCATCTAGCGGTGAGGTTGCAGATTGCAAAAAATGGAATACTACTCTGCCCACCCTTCCCTTTACAAGTGTGTCGGAGAACTAAGGTGGCCTTAACCTAAAAACGTGAAAGGCCTTCTCTGGAGCCAGAGTTTGGTTTATCCGTTCTGGGCTACTGTAGAAACATGGCAGACTCCGTAAAGAGGACCCGCTCCCTATGAAGGGCTGAAAGAAAAAAATCATGGTCCGTCTCAGCACTTACACTTATTGATTTAGGCGACGCACTCTTTCTGTCTTGATAATAAACCTGTGATGCTCACCTATTAATCTCATCATCGCGTATGCTATTTTGGTCAAATGTCACACTTTCTGAGACATGCCCACACTCACACAGTACTTTATTATCTAGTGATGTAACTTTAAACAGTCCAACTGTTGGGCTACTGAACTCTGATCCTACATGCCCTCTGCTGTCTGCTCTCCGCTCTTATGCCTGTTTTAGCTGGGACATCCCCTGGACATGGAGCCTGCTGACTGGAATGACAGATTAGCAGCTCTGCAGACGGAGCAGAGCGGGAGACGAGGCTTTATTGAGACATTTAATGCAGCTCTGATTTGAGCTGTAGACATGGAGTGTATTTGTATTCATGTATGACTTTATGATTGTCTCGTAATTGCAAGCATGTGCAAGTCTTTTTCAATGTGTGTGCATTCCTGAGCATGGATGGATTACTGAGCGGCCCTACCAGGCACAGGCTCAAGGCCCCAAAGTGTCAGGGGCCCCCCTGGCCATCACCTGCAAAATGTCACTCAAAGAGTGAAAGACACAGAAAACGACTAGAAAAGGGACAGAAAATGACTACAAAGTGACCGCAACAACGACACTGAGAAGCAAAACAGCCGCAGAGACATGAAGAAACTCACAACGGCTATCAAAAGGGTCAAAACAACCACAAAGAAACACAAACGGGCTACGAAGAGACTCAAAATGACCATTAAGAGACACAAAACTACAAACAGACACTGAACAACAAGAGGCTAACCAACTATAAAGGCAGTAGTAGGGGCTGTTGGGTCTTTTGCATGTCTGTGCCCAGGGGCCAGTTGTCTCATAATAAGCCTGTGTTGCTGAGAGACTTAAAGAGATGCATATCAGTGAGGTGACCACGGTATCTGGTGACTTTGACTGACTGACGCCTGACACCTGACTACGGCAACTTACAGAGGCCAAAATGAACCAGTGGAAGGACAGACAAGGGTATTTCTCTGCCTCAGCTTTGACCAAGCATGACAAGTCACTTCTCTAAAACATGTGGAAACAAGCAGAGCAACTGTGACGTATAACCCTCTATAGATTTATAATGTATCACTAGTGTCATGGCTGTAATATCCCATTGGTTCAGTTTAAAAGTGGAATGAAAGGTAAGCCTGTAAAAACATTAAGCGACTGTGAAATGCCAAAACCCTCTCTTGAGCACTGACGGAGTTGCACACATGCATGCAACTGCTGTGAGAGGACAGTCAGCCCGAAATAGATCCAGTGGGAAAACTAATAATTTCTGCCAGCTTTTGCTTTGGCTGCGGCAGAGAGTGTTTCTTTGTAGTGGGTCCAAGCCACTCCGTCAGTGCCGTCACTGTGTTTCTCCCCAGGGCAGAGAGAATAAGTAGCGGCAGACAGGACAGTTTCCATCAGCTGGTGTCCCACCTCAGCTCTGACTTTATCACTCGGACAACCATAAAGCTCCGCACACTGCACCACCATAACATACAGGGTACTTTTCCTGCCCAATCAGCTGAGTTTAAGATGTGGTATGTATAGCTGTCGGTCAAATCTGAAACCAATTTCAACCCAACTCTGGCAAACTAGCAGGAAGCAAAATTATCTATCCATAGGTAATGAATGGAACTCCATTAGATGCATATTTATACTCATTAAATCCAACAACTCGATACAAAATATGTTGATCTTTTAACTTTCCTTCATTTATGACCTCTAAAATCATTGTCCACAGTCAACTCTCAACAAGACACACAAAGACAGACCAAATACTTGTAGATGTAGATATCCAGCTGCAGTGGATCAGCGTTTCCATTTTTACATACCACACCTGCTTAAATAACTCCCTAAAATGCATCCAAAAGCACTAACACCCTGAAATATTAATATATATAATATGAACCCAAGCACTTCACCATACCTGCAGCAGACAGGGCCAGCAGAGACAGCACGCAGCACATAGACAGCAGAGACTTCATTTTGGCTGCCAGGGGCCTTCTCCTCATCTCCCCAGCTATATATACTGCTCTGGCTGAAGGTCAGAGGGCATGCCAGTGGAGGTTGCGTTTAGAAACTGCAGCTATATCAGCCATTGTGTGTCAGAGCAGCTGCCTGGCCCCGTCATGAATGTTGAGAAGCAGGAAGAAACTTGCCGACAATGCTGTAGTCTTGTAGTTTTATCACGTATTGTGTTAAAGTTGTTGAATTTAATGAGCTATAATTATATATATATATATATATATATATATATATATATATATATATATATATATATATATATAAATATATAAATATATATATATATATGCAGCTTTTAACTTCCAATATCATCCAGTACTGTATTCATTGCTTTCGACACCAACATTCAACAACAGAAATGGTGTTTTCTTATTTGAAATGTTCACGTTTTTCACAGCTGAAGATCACCTGCAACTGTATTTATCCTAAAAGGAGATTAAAATGAGGCCTGTGTACCACTTGTGTTTATCACAAATGTGAACTGCAGAGCAACTTCTGTCTGCTGCCAAATGAGTCGCTCAATGTCGCATCCTGGTGGACAAAAGGTTTATATCTTGCATATTTGCAAAAAGACAGAGGAAGCAGAGGGGTGTAGTAAAAAAAGTACAAATTTTATTTTTTTTCATCTTTACAAAGGCCTGTTTACCTAAGTTTTTTATAAACAAAATATAACAGCTTCTCATCGACCTGGACTGATGGGAAAAATAACAAAAACAAAAATCACAAAAATATAAAAAATGCTTGTCACCAAATATGGAAAACCGGACAAGAAAGACAGAATAGACAGAAAAAGCAGAGCACAATAAACAGCCGTTGAGTTGTGTCACAGCAAAGACTTTACAAAGAAATAAATGGCAAAACAAAAGTCTTCCTCATCATTGATTCAGGCAGTACAGAACAGCAAGTGCTTCATATAAAATATCTCAAAATCCACCAAGACAGCAGTGCTGCAACACAATGTACAGAAACATTTGGGGGAAAGTGAGCAACTGACCAATCACAAGCCTCAGCCTAAACTCAGCCTGTGGCTCACCAGGTCAGTAAAACACCAAACCCTTAAACAAAGTTTCACAAACAAAATAAGAGAATTTCCCATGTTGGGCATGAGAAATACCAGCTACTCTAACCAGGAATAAAACTGATGTCAGTCAGTGAATAGTGTCTGAAAATCTCACACAAGACATTTTCACGCTGAATCCACCAGTCATGTGTTTATGAAAAACAAAAAGGTCAAAAAACAAAAAGCCTGTTTTAGACAAGAGAAAACAGCAATTAGTAACATGCATTCAATTGGCAACAGAACATAAGAGATCAAAAGACAGATACAAATCCAAATAAAAGGAATGTTTACAGCATCAAGTCAGCGTATCAAATTGAGTATGACAGGAGGGAGGCTCGGAGCAGGGATTTCCAGTCAAATTCCAGAGAAACATAAGCAACGTAACATGAGGTGGACAGACGTGGTGCACTTCAGAGGCAATGAGAGACAGGGATTTGTGGAGAGATCTGCATTTCTGTTCAGCTTTTCATTAGGTTTGCACTCTTTGTGGCACCTGAATACGTACAACTATCAGTACGCTTAGTTTTCAAACTAACGCTGCCAATCTTAAATTCTCATTCTTTACCAAAATTAAGCTTTTTGGGTTAGAGTTCTGTACGAAGCAACCTGCCTATATTGTGATGTTATTGTCCATTTATGTGAGCAAATGTCACAATGGGATCACACAAACGCCGCTGTCATTTCTAACCAGACACAACTCCTCCCCGCTCCACTACTCTCTACTAAGAAATTCTAAGATGTGGAAATGCCGCATATCATTTCCCTAAAGATTCATACACGTAATAAACGTGATTAACTTGTGAAGTTACACGACGGGTTTGGGCCTCGGCTCGCTGCTGGTCAGCAGAGCACCAGGTTGACTAAGAGCACCTTGCAAGTAGAGACTACATTCTTTGATACAAGCATGTTAAGTTTCATACATACTGTATACTGTAGGTGTAATGTACACACCTATCAACGGTGCATAGATAACTTCACCTCATGTATAAATGACACCAACAAACGTACTGAAGATGGAATTGCATAAATACCGAAAAACTAGTGCATAGTCACTGAAATCAACAAACCAAGACCAGAAGATAAGAGGAAGTCTTTGGAGGAAAACCGGAAGCCTTCATGCAAACAGAGCATGTGAATCAAGTCAATCTGTTTCAGATTTTCACATCAGCCAAATGTTCCATACTTTCGTATGCAAGGACGCATTTCGAGTCAGTTAGCGTGAAAATTATCACCAGCCACTAAAATGCTCTTTGTTTTTCCATCAATGAACCAACATTTGGTTCTTTTCTCTTTTTTTTTTTTTTTTGAAACCTCCTTTTTTAAGTCAGGGGTGCAACAACCACCACCGGTAGATAAGAAATGATTGGGCTGACTTCGGGTGGCTCAAAATTTAAAATCACATTTAAATCGGACTTTCAGAATTCATCTCAAGGCCTCCGGTTCTCTGTGAAAACCTGACACGCCTCCAATTTTATGTTGTTAATCTCAATAAAACAAAATGTTCACCTTCAACATTCAGTAACCCTGACAGAAACAAAAAGTTAACAAAAACATGAAAAACATAAAAACCAAAAGACGATCAATATAAATTGTTCAACAGCTTATTTTTTAAGGGCTTATTTAGATATCAAAAACACAACCTTTTCAAGTAAATTCAGACATAATTTCATTCAACATTTATCCTCAAATTAACTTTGCAATTAAGTTTGAATTTGAACTTTTTAATTTAGAAATGCCTTCTGTTGTAGTTTTAAGTTGGGTGTTGTGGCCACTGGCACTAGAATATCACCTAGCCAACCAGGAAACAAATAAAAACAAACTAACTAAGACTGGGGAAGAAATAATTGCAACTCCATATCCCTTTTCAGAATTTAGAGCTGCTTGCTTATTGTGTTTTTACATTCAACTCTCCACTGTACTAGCGCCATCAATTTGTAGCACAAATAATAGTGTCAGCGTGCCAGTGACAACAGTAAACTGTGACACTGCGACTGTACGTAGCACACATAAACACACGTGAAGGACGGACTGATGCTGATAGCTTTTTACACAAGGAGACCCTCAAGGTTTCAACGAGCCACAGACCGGCTCTGACATCGAAAAACAGCCTTTTAGAAATCCCACAGGGCCTCCTCTGCACGCTGACCATCCTATGTTTTCAATCTTCAGAGATTTTACAGTACAAGACTGACACAGAGCTTAACCACTGGATTTAGGAGTTTGTATAATGCCAAAGAAAGGAATTTTTTTTTTTAAGTAGTCGAGCTCCTGGAGGGAATCTTACAGTGAGTAGGTATTTTTAAGTGTTTGTGTGTGTATGAGAGTTCATAGGGTGGATCAGTTCATCGAGCAGTCCTCGCCCTCTGTGTCGGTGTCTGTGTCCGAGCAGGCGGTGTCCATGGCGATGTGGGCGGGGCTAACAATGACGGCTCGTCTCTGCTCCTCCTCGGCGCTCGCTCTCCTCTCCTGAGCGCGTTCAATGTGCTGGATGGCCTGAAAGCAGAGGGGAAAAAAACACTGAAGGCTGAAGCAAATATTCTATCTCAAGTCTCATCACTAAGAAAACCTTTAGCATAATGCTCGGAGCGAATTGGAATTCTCTCTGGTTGACAGTTACGCAGTGTCATGGGCTTTTATTGTGAAAGGTAAGAATGGAAGAAATGGTTGAAAAGAGTATTAAAGTATAGGCTCAACTCATAACTACTACTTTACAGTGTAAATTTGACGTACAACGTGATTGGTTGATAAAAGAAAAATCAGAAATATATCGATGTCTCGCGTAATAAACGCCCCCAGTGTGTCGAAGCAGTTTGGTTGAAAACAAATACTTTCACTCTGAAATGGTAAATTAGAACTAGGATTACTCGAAACAAAGTCCTACCTGCACAATGGTGTCCAGGTTCTGTCTGGACGTAGAAACCGTGCTGGTCTGGACAGACGAGCTCATGGTCACCACGGTGACGTGATGGTGGGGGTGCTGGGTTAGTGTTGGGGCCGGAACGATGACTGTGGGGTGGTGGGTCGGGGCGGGGGGAGTGGGAGGAGCCGGCACCTGGAGGACAGACAAAATATTACTTCACTTGAGACTGTGTGTATTCACTGGAACTGTTAAGCCCCGCATGACGAAATTTAAAGGGCCAGACAACCTCGCGTGTCTGACCTGTGGACTGTGTGGTTGTCTGTCAGCCGCTTGGATCTGCTGCAGCCGTAGCAGCGTCTGGCTCTGGATGAGTGCCTGCTCCTCCTCCACCTGCTGAGTGATCACCTTCAGGCGGTCCGGCTGCAGCTGGGTGTTCAGAGATCGCACCTGAACACAAACACGCACAGTACACAGGTTAATTACATTAAGATCAATGCCAAACAACAACAGCACACATTTAAAAAGGGCAACTCAAAACATATCCAAGGTCTTAAATAATTGCATAAATAAATACTAAACATCAAAAATAAATTACTATAATTATTTTTACAGAAATTATAGCAATGTGAATGCCAACCTGCATAATTCACAATAAACAGTAAGCTAAGTTGAATAATACCAGCAGTGCATGGTAACAAAAGTAGAATGGTCCCGGTCGTATTAGTTTGGTTGAGAGATATTATATGCACTATTAGCTTTTCTACTGTACTGTGTTCTATTAAAAGTCATTAAACTAAAATGCTGAATTACTGCGCAGATCAATTTGAACTCAACCCTGCATTTACCACACTGTTTACTTTTCTCTTTCACTACCAGGTTAAAGTTTCTGTTTGTCTTCACCACATGTTTATTGCCCATTGTCTTAACCTGCTGTTCAGGTAGATCCGGGATGTGAGCTTATCAGGAAATGGCTGTCAACACCACTTTGTTAAGGTGACTGATAATCATGTAGAGGACCTGGTTTCCACACTTCAGAGGACACTGATAAGAAGTTGAATTGGCTTGTACAATTGACTAATTGGTCTGTGTGTTTTGGTAACTGTGACAAAAACATTTCATAGCCTGAAGCTGTGACTTCTCTTGTCCACTAAGAGTGACAAACGACATCCTCACGGGGGCTGACAATGGCAAACGTTCTATCCTGGTCCTACTTGGTTGTGGGTTGGTATCTCTCTGTAAAATAGGCAGTTTGAGGTCGTCATAGACAATTTGTGTCCTCATCTGCCCCTTTTACTCTGCGGAGTTCCTCAGGGTTCAATCCATGGCCCCATCCTTTTCTCCCTAAACATGTTACCTCTAGACAAACTTCTTAGTCAGTTCAACTGCATCTCGCACCACTGATACGCTGACAACACGAAGATTTACTTTAAACAGAACTATAAAAAGGTAATATTAGTTCCCTTCAAGAAATAGATGTCACTTAACTTCCTTCATCTAAACTTAGACACAACCAGGAACTTCTCATCGGTCCCAACCCCAATGTTAAACCCTAACTAACTCCACTCGTAGAGCCCACATCACACCTATCCTCGCATCTCTTCACTGGCTCCCCGTGACATATAGAATAGTCTTCAAGATACTTGTTTTTCCTCCACACACCACACCATTTGTATCCTCTGTATTAGTACACTTGTCCTCTGTATATAACTGTATATTTATGTTTTTCCCGATGAAGCAATTTGTAAATGTAGATGAACGCCCTGTAAAGTACTTTATTTCTCTAATGTTAGTAATATTGGTGACGTTTTTTAAACAATCTCAACGTAATGTTGTCAAGTGTGGAACGCAGTCAAAGAATTAATTATAATCATGGTAGATCAATCTATGTACGTTTGTGTGGCACACAGAATAAGCTAGTCCAAAATATGTAAATATCAGAAGTGTAGAATAGATTAGAGTTAAATGTCTGTCTGCTCTACCGGGTAAGCTACCGGGGATCCCCAAATGTTTAGATCTTCTCGAGAGAAATCAAACAGAGTAAAGATCGGGTAAAAGCTTTCGTCTTACCTGTTCTTCCAGCTGCATGCGAGCCGAGCGTTCTTTGTCCAGTTGCTGTCGCAGCTCCAACATCTCCCTCCTCACCTCCTCGACCTTCTCCTCCTCCAGCGTGTCTGGAGACCCAATCCCTTCATCTTTCTCCTCTGCTCGCCTCCTCTTGGGTGATGAGCCGCTGAACTCCTGGAGTGACACGGAGGCCATGTAAGGTTAAATGTAAAACAGACATTAAATTAAATATTATATATTTAAACTAAGTATGTTCCAAAACCCAACCAACACAGTCTGTCTGCACAGAATCTGAGGGGTTTCCACTCTATTTCAAACGACACATGCTGCTCGCGAACAAATGGCACAAGCAGCCATTTGAACAAATGGCCGGTTTGGCAAGAAAACAAAGCGCCAGGTGAAACAACAGAATGGTAAACAAATAAAATAGGTAAGCACGTACTTTTCACATGGCTGCGTACAGATTGAGAAAGTACTACACTGTCTTTGCCCACATTTGCAAGCTGTCCAAATATGAAATTAAAGTTTGTCTGAATAATACTTGCATATTTTGCAATAATCACAGAGACATTTAATAAACCCTACATTATATATCAACACACACGTAATCCAAGAATACATTAGAATGTAAGAGCGATGAAGTTTGAAGTCTTTTCAAACTGTTTCTATACTTGACTTGAATGAGGGGAAATATATGGCGGACTGAACATCCATACAGCTTGAGGTGGTAGACTGTTAGCAGTAATACAAAGTATACAAGATGAAAAACAATGGCACGGTATGTTACCTGGATGAAGCGTTTTAGCTGGTTGTTCTGTGCCAGGAGCGTCGTCTTTTCCTGCTCCAAGGCAAATATGTAGTCCGATGTCTGCTGCAAGATGGCCGCCTGGCAGGGACGAACCATAAAAAGTCAATACGAGAACAGTGCATGGACAAATAACATAACTTTCACACAATAATGTTCTGTCGTATATGTTCCAATTGTTGAAAGCTTCATCATACTGTGTCATGATCACAAAGTGTCACTGTTTGCACGTTTTCTGCACCTTGCTGAGTTTCTCTCCGTCTGTGTGGGGCAGGAGTGTTTTGAGGGACTGGAAGCCCGCGTTGATGCTCTGCATGCGCCGGCGTTCGTTGCTGTTGGCAATCTCACGCCGAATTCGTCTCTCTTGGTCCTGGGCCGTCTCTGGACTGAGGGGGATGTTGGCCAGGCTGAGGGAGCAAGATTGAAGGAGGGAGACGGTAATTTTTCTGTCCATACGGGTCTGCCACTCAGAAATGTTATCTGCTGCTTTTAAAGTCGATGTGCTTACATGTAGGGATAACATCATTCAGTCTTCAATTTTACTCTCAAATACCTTCATTTATGTTGTCTGGTGATGTCTTTCTATTTTTTATTTGAAAGATTTCTCTATTCAATCATACGCTAACCTTACTAAACATGTCTTTCCGTTGTGGCAGATGGAGTGACTATTTTGCCTGCCAATTCCAACAATTTACTCGCATTTGGGGGGCGATCATTTCATATCCTTGGCATTGGCTCCTCTCGGACGCACATTTGAACATTTCTTGTTCCGGTTCTAAGTGAAAGAATAGTAGCTTCTCCTTACAAATTATGTTAACATCACAGGCAATGCCGCTATATGAAAAGTTGACATAATATTGAAATTGAAGCGGTTTTATTTGCACAATCTGAACAACACACTTCTCTGAAAAGAGGCTGCGCTTCTTGGTCAAATAAACAAACAGCAATAACATAATTAGCAATGAGCTGATCTCTGACACTGACGCCGTAAACCTTTACCAGGCTTTAGTCTCGACCTCACTGCATTCCTCAGTCTAGCTGCCTGGAGATCTTTGAGTTTGGATGAACTCAGTGCCCCCTCACACATCACCCCACGAGGTTGGATGTTATGGTGGTAAAACCTTCTGTCATGTTTACTCAGGGGGAGAAATACACGAACCATTAGGCATAAAGAGGATGATGATGCCAAGAAGACAACAAACCCGAAGAGGACAGAGAGAGGACAGAAGCGCACAAGTCTCTGTTTTTATGAGTGTGCACCCATACTCTAATGTTCAGAGCCGAGTTTAGTCGATTGTAACTGTGTGTTTACGGGACAATACCATCAACTCGGAACACAAGTTCTGAGTTCTTAAATTGCTTAATTTTGTGCCTCAGTTTTATCTCATTTTGAAAAGCCCTTTAAAATATATCGTCATTTAGTGGTTAAACCCCTTATAATTAATCTAAGGCAAACTGAGGAGCATAAGCAACATTAAAGGCTTAATTTAGTCTAGTAGGATTAAATCGATTTGACCTCAAAAGGTTATTTATTGTACACGTGCTTTATTGGAGATGTTCAAAAGGAATATATTGATGGGAAGTTGTGGCTTACAAACGTACACACCATATGTGAAGTGTGGTGAAACAATTAACGAAAAGAAGAAGAAAAGTAGTAAACTGTAAATGTGAACATCAGTCCATCATCACCAAGTAACCTAAATATATCCTATTATATTCATACTACACTTCTCCTCCTGCAACATAGGCACACATATGTACTATTGGTTGTTGACACAAAAAACAACCCCATATATTCAATGCAGTTAAAACGTGTAGGGTTTTTAAAGTTTAGAGATGAAATCAGCTGTTGCCAGCCGTAGCTGCGGACCTCCAACATGGCCGCCGGAGGGCGCGTCTGGCAGCCTGGACAGCAGCAGCATGAAATGTGACTCCGCCAGCAGCAGCAGCAGGCCCCCTGGCATCATGGAGAACAATGCTTTCTACCGTTAGCACCAAGCTAGCAGCTCGTGCTTGGTCTGCTGTTAAAAGGTGCAGATATATGGCCGCCCTTCTACTTATACGACGACATGTTTCGGTTAAACAAGCTCGTGCATACGCGTAAAATTGAGTCCGTATAACACAACGCGGTTAGAAAGCGAGTGCGTTGTGATTGCTAAGTAGTTCGCTAAGCTAAGTTTAGCACACGACATGGCTGCTGCGCGGAGCATTATTTAACTACGCACATAGTGTCGCCGAACCCCAAATTCAAGTATACATTAATGATAAATACAAGAAACTCTGTGAGAACAGTAAAGTGTGTAAGAAACTGTCGTTACAAACATGTGATTTGGTGTATAGCAGCGAAGCAGCGGGGAACACGTTAACTACCACGTGGTTGGTGTTCAACGGGAAGCAAATGTATCGATTTCATGGCGGTGATTTACATATTTCTGAGCTGAATGACTGCAAACATGCTCTTTATGTTATAACATGTAATCAGGCCAACCAATGTAATAACATCAGTTAAGAATATCGTATATATCCTCGCCGCCAATGGCAGCAGCTGACCAACAAGCTGCTAATTTCTACAACCATGCTCCTGCTGGCAATACATCGCAGCGAAGCTAACACTTAGCATGCTATCTGAAGTCAGGCTGCATCACACAAGCATACACACTACAGCGACACGAGGAATGATTTGGGCAAGCAGTTTCGTATCAACAAAAAAATAGCTAGCTACACACCTGCAGAGACCTCCAATAACATCCTTCTCCGTCTTCTTGAAATGCTGTAAGGATGGTATCTTGTCTGTCGGCATCATGAAATATTCCATGCTTTCAAAGCCACCTTCTGTGGTCCGTGTGTTCTGTTTTTTTTTCCTTCTTCTTCTTCCTCCACTGCGGTCCTTGTTAAAATATAATGATGTACGTTTTTAGCACAGAGCTCTCTCTGTACTGCTCAATGGCGCATATCTAAAACACCGCTTCAAAATCTTCCAATCTGAAGAATAGACTTAGAAAAATAAAAGTAAGTTCAAGCTGTGTTGCTTCCCACAGCTGATGGGGTTCCCTCCAATGTGTGTGTGTGGCTTCTTGCCTCCGCCTACTACGTGTGTCTGTGTGTGTGTCTGCTGCCTCCGCCTACTGTGTGTGTGTGTGCAGCTGATCTGTGTGAGGCGGGAAACAGCTGGTTGGAATCAGAGCCCGTTTTCCGGAAAGCAGAACAAACAGACCATCAAGAGAGCGTGGATGTATAAAGAGAGTCAGTGTGTGACTGCAGTGCTGCAAATCAAACCCTCATACGGAAAATAAAAACTGTGCAGTGAACACAAATATCTGTGTAATAGCACAAGTATCAGAACTAACAGACAGTAGTGGACTAAGATAACATTATGCATGGTGGATGTGGCACGTGACACATTTTGCAGAAATTGTTTGTTATAGTTATAGTTATCTACACAGTTCACTTAAATTACAGATGTACATTATAGGGACTTCCTGAAGTACAGCATAACACTATTTGGTTTTAAGTAATATAATTATAACCAATTAAAAGGATATTTATATATCATATGTGTTACTCTATCTCCCTTATGATGGCTACATTACTTTGTCTTTTTGACCATAATATAAAATGCACTTTATATATCAGACAAAGGCATCAAAACATCAATCAAATGAAATATCTTTCTGTAAGTAATACTATAATATAATAGATTAATAACTTAGTTAAATGACCACAATATATATTAGGCAACACAACACTATTTTGTGGATACAGCACATGTTGAGTCACTCATTTCCTGTTTTTTGTTTGGTCTTATTTTTTTAAATCACTAGTAGTGTTCGTCAAAACAACCTTTTTTGGCATCACTTTGGAGTTTGGTAACGTGTGATATATTGTCATTCAAAAAAATAGAGAAATTGTAAACGGAAAAATAAACGATTTACCAAACATGAAGATTTCATCTGACAGGTAAAAGTTTACTCTGCAGTGAGACTGATGTAAACGGTAATTTATACACAGCATAGTCCAGCAGGTGGCAGTAATGCACCATAACAGTTGTTTCCAACTTATATTAAATAGAAAAGCAGAATGCCTCATGCACATGTAAAATATGGCAACAAACTGTAAACATGCAGAACTGCAGGAGTAAATATGTTATAGATGCATAACAACCTGCGGGTGGAATAAAAGGTTACATTTTGGATATAATGGAAATGATGAAAAGAATGGATCCAGAATTGAGAATAAAATCATAATTTTCAGTAGTTGACCCTGAATTTACAAAACAAATAGTAAAACAGTGTTTTTGTGAAAGAAGAGAATCAACCAGTAATGCCAAACTAATTATAATCACATTTTATATACTAATTTGAGTGTTAAATCAGCAAGACTTGGCTGTGAGTTCAATACCTGGTGCCACCATTGTACCCCTGAGCAAGGTACTTAACCCTGAGTTGCTCCAGGGAGACTGTCCCTGTACTTAGTTCACTGTAAGTCGCTCTGGATAAGAGCGTCTGCTAAATGACCTGTAATGTAATGTGATGTAAAAGACACCTCAGAGACTGATTTGAATCCAAGAATCAAATGTCTCTTAAATGCAAAGTACTGTATGTAAACAACACCTGAAGTAGTGTTTCTTAGGTTTTTATTTTTTTCCCATGCATTAAAAAGTTTGTTTTACAGACCATAAAAACAACAAAACATAACTTTATATATTGTACAACGACAAAGATAAATATTTGGTCCTTATTCCTCTTAATATATAAAACAACGAACAGATTCTCTGCCCTTTTTCCCCACATATCTTATTTAAGTATGACTGACACAAAGAGCTAAAAATACTACCTTCCTCCATGACCTTAAGATAGGATATATTATTTTTTGGGGGGAATAATACAAACCTGTAGTAGTACAAGAAATACACTTCATCCTACATTTAGATAGGTTAGTGTATCTAGTCTGCAGCAAAGTTCATCCACCAATGCTCAACATTACAGCTCTGCTTAAGCAATTCTTAATGATTTAAAACAATTAAAGACGCGGAGCACTCAAGGATATCAGGTAACAACAGAGCAACACACCCTCCGTGGCAAGTGCGTCTTTGTGATATAACAAAGCTTTTTTTGTGTGCATACCATTAGTCTAATTTTGAAATGGAGCATGTAAAAGTTGGGCTTCGTGCTTCAGATGAGTAGTCCCAGACAGCAGATGCTCTACAGATTTGTAGATTCAATAAAACGTTCACCCTGTAACAGTCTAAAAGACATGTTGAGACAACATAATGAAGGTAGGCTCCATTCAAACTGGACTTTTCTTTGGCAAATACAACTTTGGAAGCCTTCAGGGTGGTAATGGCGTAAGAACATGATAGAAAAATAAAAACGAATGTGCGGCATTACAGCCAAACTCTCTGAAGTATGAATGTCAGTTTCATGTAGAAGCCCTTACGATAACCTTGTAATTAACCGTTATGATAAATAATCGCCACTTGAAGCCTAATATGCACATGTAGGCGTGATCATCCTTCTAAATGCTGCAACGATATTGTTGCTTTGTCAAAGTTTAAATATCACTGAGCTGAAGGGGCGCCTCCTGTTGGCACCGATGGTCTGATCCTCTTGGCCGCAGATTCCTCCACCGCAAAAGTGTAGTTATACTGAAAGAAACAAAACAAAGTGAGTATATTCTTTGGCGGGACAAGTTCATGTTCTTAATTGAAGAGTCACAGGACTGAAACCGAGTGTCAGCTGTGACCCTACCTCGTTTTCAATATCTTGGAGAGACTTTATACGAATGTTGTTTAGTTGAGAGTTCAGTTGAAGTGCCTAAGAGAGAGAGAGAGATATGGCAAAGAGAAAGACATGT